>NC_026478.1:1510500-1589211 GCF_000328475.2 Mycosarcoma maydis
CAACCTCTTTCGATTTCGCCATTGCCAAGCAGTAGCTTTGGTTTCCCCTCGACCAACATGCAGCACAGCTTCAATTCGTCTACCATCTCGCTGCCCGCGAGCGGCGAAAAAAAGTCAAAGCGCAACCTGCTGAAACGAGTGTCTCTCAAACCCAAAACTCCTCTAAGTCTGCCAACCTTCCGCAACGGCACAAGTTTGGTCTCTTCCAGCGAAGAACGCTCACCTGTCTGCAGAACACCCAATGGCTGTGCAAGCATGCCAACTACACCAAAGTCGGCAAAATTGTTCCGCACCCGATCCTCGAGTGATGCACGCTCGCTGATCTTCTCAACGCGATCGACATCTGCGTCGATAGACGCGATGAGGAGCTCGACCAATTCGAACTTCATCGTCAAGGGCGATGCTCCACCTGTCCCAAGCATTCCCAAGTCGTACCTCATCTCCGACGAGGTGTTTGTAATCGCCAGTCCCCCCAAAGTTCCAGAGAACGCCCCGGCACCACGCACCAGCTCGAGCTCGAGCTCGAGCCAACCGTCTTGCTATTCCATGGATTCTTCTACTTCGTTGCAGTCTGATCACAGTTGGATCGGCAACATGGGCTTCCACTCTCCGTCGCAGGAGAACAACATCAGTCTCTCGAACAACGACCTGCCTTATGTGACCGATGACGCAACTCAGCCTGCTCGCTCGAGCCTGGACGAGATCGATGATCAGATTGTCCTCAACCTCTGTCTCAACCTCTGCCATGGCAGCACACCGACAGGCTTGCCTCCCAACGAGAACGGAGAAATCACTCCTTCGCCGCACCGTAGAAGTTTCAGCTCTGCAGCGGCTCCGTTATTCGGTAGTGTTACTCGCCATTCTCACAGCAGAACTCCGTCGGCGCCTGTCTCGCTTGGTCCTCTTCCGCCTCAACCTAGCCGGCCGCCAACAGAGGCAGTGTTGCGCAAGACAGATGCCATCAAAAAACGATATAGCAAGCAGACGTCTTCTCCTTTACTCTCTTCACAGAGCAACCTGCCAGTCGTCAACAGCGGCAGCGATGCTGTCAGTTGCTGCTTTAGCTCGCCTCGCATTCCCACTGGTATGCAGAAGCTTGACAGCATCTCGAGCCTCAAGAGCATCGAAGCTGGTCTGTCCCAGGACTCCAAGTTGGCGAAGAGAAACCACAAGCGATCCGCCTCGAGACAGTCGATCGTTCCTGGCAAGACGATCGAGCAGGACTTCTTTACCGCGCCCGGTCGCGTCAAGCTGACACCCGGACATATTGCGGCAACTGTACCTGAAGAGCAGTTCGAGGAGCCCCAGCTTCAGTCGCGCTGGTCCGAGGACTCTAATTCCGGCAACGGCGGTGTGGAAGAAGTGCGACGTTTGATTTCGTCGCTCATCTTGCCTAAGCACGGAAGCAGTGCCAAAATGGCTTCGGTCGTCACCTCTAGCCCTGACAGCAGCACACTCAGCCGAAGAGACGTTTGCCTCGACGGATCCAAGACCCCGGACATGGTGTCAGTACGACACTCGAGCTCCTCCTCTTCATCCAACAGCTCCATTTCGGAACATTTGGACCTCAACGCTGTCGCTCCCACTGTGCGGCCCAAAGCTGTCGAGGACGAAGAGGAGACCCTCTTTGACCTTTCTCGTGGAAGCCTCGACTACGGAGCAGTCTACGCTCTGGCGCAGCAATATGCCCAAAGTCACACTACCTCTGTTGCTCCTTCAAGCAAGCCTTCCCTCGCTCGTCCGTCGGCACTCAAAACTTCCAAGCCTACAGGAAACCACAAGTTCTCCTCGCTTCTCACCAACACCGCGGCATCGCGATCGCACAGAAGCCTCACGGTCGACCCCATCGACCGATCCTACCACCTCCGCAAATTCTAGTCATCCCTCGCCTCATCTACACACACCCACACACATGATATCCACATCTCTCCACACTCCTTTCCTGTAGCATTCAGCATTTGCATTCATCTCACTTTTAATCGCATATCTGCTAACACTCATTCAGCGTCAAGCGTGAGCACGGGGCGCCTGTACAATCACAGCACCAACAGCCGCGCCAGACCAGCTGAGAACAGAACACAACTCAAGGCTCGCTGCACTAGACGTGGAACAGGCTGAAGCGAGAACAAGCAAAAGGGTTGATCGCATTTTGATCATAGAAGATTGGGAACACAAATACATGGTGCGGGGAAGGAGCACCACAGCAGGGTTCGTAGAGAGACGTGTTGTGGGGAGACTCAAGACGAGTGCTGCTGTTGGGATTGCGGGGCGGGCGATTGGTGTTCTTGAGCATGGCGTTGCTGCTGACGACTGTGTGGCCTCTGGTGTTGCTGTTGAGCAACTGCGGCCGCGGCGGCTTGTTGGGCGGCAGCCTGTGCCGCCAAAGCCTGCGCCTGAGTGGGCACCTTCTCCTCCAACATCTCGTACATGAGGTGGAAATTCTTCGACACCTTTTCCCAAACCGAGGGATCGAAGAACACGTAGGTACCACGTTCGTACGTTGGCGTCTTCTGTGTAGGCTCCGTGTTCTGCTCCTTGGTCAACCACACATGCAGCTCCTTGTGATACCTCCAGTTGCGTGCGTACAGCTCCTGCGCCGCTACTTCTTGCAACACATCTCTCGGTGTTGAGTAGAAGATGAAGAACAGTGTCTCGTCCGAGAACGACGCGATTTTACTCTGTGCAGGCGGTGGCGGTTGAACATTGTAGCACGATGGCAGCGTAAATTCAGGCTCGATGCGCGAAGATGCCAGCATATTGTTCTCCGACCATGGCGTGATGAAGGACGGATGCAGTGGATCCGACTGGTTGAGCGTCAAGCCAAACGTTTGCAAGTCAACTCCCATCGAAAGCATCGAGAGATCCGGGTCCGATGACTTGATCAGCGCGAGCAATCCGAGCAATCCAAAGCGGTCCGCCGGCGAGGTGAGGATCTGCTGCGCAGGTGTTTGCGCCATCGCACCTGGCTGAGCCAAAGTGCCAGCAGCCGTCTGAATCGAATCGGCTCGAGTCGAAGCATTGTCAGTCAACGGCGACGAGGCACCCAAATTGCCAGCTGCGTTGCGGACGCTCGAAAGAGGCGAACGTGCCGATGAAGGCGAAGAAGAGCGTTGCAGCCCGTTCAACTGATTCGGCGCTGCTGCTCCGTTGTTGCCACCAAACAGCGAGCCTGGTGGCGCCCATGTCTGCTGCTGCACACCCAACCCTGGTCCAGGAGGCCCAACACCAAGCTTGGTTGCGTAGTTGCGGTCGGGTTCTCCGAAACCACCTCTCGC
Organism: Mycosarcoma maydis; assembly: GCF_000328475.2. Lineage (NCBI taxonomy): Eukaryota > Fungi > Basidiomycota > Ustilaginomycetes > Ustilaginales > Mycosarcoma > Mycosarcoma maydis. Next base: position 1,513,776 of record NC_026478.1, read on the forward strand.
TGCTGACAAGGATACATCGTTTCGTGCACCACCAACTACGGAGCCCAACAAGCTCTGTCGATGCTGTTCGCGTTGCTGATGTTGGTGCTGGAGTGCTGCTGCTGCTGAAACCTGTTCGGCAACTCCGTGCGGAAATCCATCTTCAGCTGTGCGTCCTTCTGTCGAGCCTGTCTGGTTAAGCGCTGGAAAGTCGTCCTGGTTAAAGTTACGCAGAGAAGCACCACCGCGAAGAGTTGACGTGACACCACCCGTCCCCGCCTGTGTCGCGTAGCTGAGACCAGCAAGACCGGGTGCGCCCCCCTGCTGACCCTGGCCACCACCCAACGCCGGAAAGTCGCTGAGGTTAAGCTCTCCTCCTTGGCCCTGCGCTTGAGATTGTCCTGCCGTCTGACCCGAGAGACCAGCCAATTGCGATGCCAAACTCGCTGCGCCTGTCGTGTTGTTTGACCCCCCTGATCCTCCGAATGGAAAGCCACCAGTACCACCCTGTTGTGATTGTGGCATGCCCGGAAACGAGCCCATCATGCGTGGACCGCCTTGAAGATATGGGTACATAGCTGCGTTGATGGCGGCGCCAGGACTGGAAGCGGGAGAAGCTGCTGCTGCGTGGCCTGTATGCTGTGGGAGCCTATTTGCAAAAGCGGAAAGTGGATGAGTATGCCGTTGATTCGCGGAACCTGGTCTTTGCATGACCGAGCCGAAGAGAGAGAGAGAGAGAGAGAGAGAGAGAGAGACAGCAGACTTGAAAGTACAGCTGCGATCAGCTTCTGTGGCGAATAGCAAAATCGTTGGTTGATGAAGGAAGAAGGATGTATTGATGACAAGATGGCGACGAGAAGACCCTACTTTGCGGATGCGACGGTGCGTTTGGTGGCATCCAACTGCTGTTGATGAGAAAGCTTGAGAAAGCAGCAGGCCCGCGTTCTCTGGCCTTGCCTGTCTCTTGACCCTTTCTCACTGCGAACCGCTGGTTGGCTGAAGAGCTGCACTGCAGAAAAGACATCAACAAATCGTGAATTAGCAGCTAGCTCGCCTGATCATCCACTCACTCGTGACTGTTAATGGCCGACTGGAAGGCGGATTCGAACGGCGAATTGCTCTAGCCAAGTTGAAGACGAATGAAGTGCTAAAAAGACGTTTTGTATCCAGCTAATAGAAAGAGCATTCCGATCAAGGTATTCACGATTCACGATTCACGATTTCATGATTTGAATCACTAGTCGAACCTTCTTTATTCACGATTATCATGTCTGGTGATATTAAATTTAATCACGAATAGGGTACAGAGACCAAGACGGAGTAGAACAAGGGGTCTAACATCCTTGACCACGAACCCGTGAAACTCGAAATCGTGAATCACGAATTCGTGATTATTCGTGATTATCAACTTACGACTGATACACGAATCGTGAATTCACGATTGAGCCTCTGCTGTCGACGTGTCTGTGGCCTGCAATCAAACCCAACACACGCTTTGGCCAGGAAGGTCGGGAGAGTCACGAGTGAGCGTTAAAAAGCAGTTGCGAGTAAGATGCGTGATAACTTAGAACTGAGACGACACACACTCACGACTTGTCAGCTGCAAGCACGAAGCCGTCCTCTCTTCGTGCTTGGCTGGAAATCAACACGCGCACGTTGACACAAGCCTCTCGGAAAAGCTCACAGCTAAGGTTCTTCTCATCATCACCATCGCACCGCCTTGTCGATATCATCCGTTCGAATCGACTCGATTTTTGTTGGCACGCCACCATCCTATCACCTTCTTTAGAAGCTGATTACCGCAAGGTTTCACACCTTCCCAACCCCTTGGCGGTGCGCAGAATAGCTCACCATGGCCGACGGACCTTCCAAGGATGAGCTCGTCGAGATCTTCAAGTCGCTCAAGACAACACAAAAGGGCAACAAGGTACGTACGCTTTCCATTCTTACTGCTCGATAGATCTGTTCCTACTAGGCTGCTGATCGCTCCCCTCGCCATTCGACCACTCGACAGGTATGCTTCGATTGTGGAGCCAAGAACCCAACTTGGGCATCAGCCACCTACGCCATCTACATTTGCCTCGACTGCTCCTCCGTTCACCGTAATATGGGCGTACACATCACTTTTGTTCGTTCCACCAACCTTGACTCGTGGCACTGGTCTCAGCTGCGGCTGATGAAGGTCGGAGGGAACGCTGCTGCTGCCGAGTTTTTCAACAAGAAAGGCGGCGCTCATCTCCTCGCCCCTTCCACCGAGGGTAAAGTGAAATACACCTCTTCCGTTGCTCAGGCATACAAGGATGAGCTCCAGAAGAGAGCGCTTCTGGATGCTGCGGGTCAGAGTCTCAACAGCCCCGTCTACTTCCCGGGTCTTGCTGTTGCTTCCACCGAGACGGCGACGCCATCATCCAGCACAAAGGCAGGCGGTGACGACGACGACTTTTTCGACTCGTGGGATAAGCCCGCATCGGCCGCCAAGCCAGCCGCATCAACAACAGCCAAACCAGCACCTGCACCCGTATCGACTCGTGCACCTGCTGCTGCTGCTGCTGCACCCAAGACCGTCACATCCGCCTCTCTGCGCGCCAGCAGTTCCGCCGCTCGAAAGACGCTTGGTGCTGTCAGCCGTACCTCTTCGGCCAGCTCAACGCCGGGCACTACTACACCCACGGGCACAGGTCCCACTACTACCGCCAGTGCTTTGGGCGCACCTTCCGCGCGACCTGCCCGAGCAGGAAAGCTCGGTCTGGGCGTGAAAAAGGCTGCAGCACCGATCGACTTTGCTGCAGCCGAGAGGAAGGCTAAGGAAGAGGAGGCTGCACGTGCAGCAGAGGCTAAAGCGGAACAGAAGGCTGAAGAGACTGCACGCGAAGCGCAAAAAGCTAGCGCGGAACAGGCAGAAGCGGAACGCATTGCGCGAGAGGCTGTCAAGGCAGCCGTGGGCAAGACTTCAGCAGCTACTCCTGCTTCTGCTTCATCCAATGCCAATGTCAGAGGCGCTGCTGGCTCGGTTCCCGATGCGTTCGCCGCTGCCAAGGCCAACGGAGACATGGATCGGCTCGGAATGGGTTTCGGCCGTCTCGGTATGAAAGCCAATGCACACCAAGCCAAGCTCGCCGCGGAACGTGCTGCTGCCGCAGCCAACAACGCTGCAGCTGGAAGCGACTTGGATGCAGGCGGTGATGAACCCAGCTATGCACGCAACCAGTTCTCAGGCCAGAAGAGCATCTCGTCCGACCAATACTTCCAACGCGGATCGTACGATCCACAAGCCACCTCGGAAGCTCAACAACGTCTGCAGTCGTTCCAAGGTCAAACCTCGATCTCTTCTAATCAGTACTTTGGTCGTGATGAAGACGAAGAAGCTGAACAACAGGCAGTGCAGGGAAGCGGCGATTTTGCCGACATCGAAGCTACCGCAAGAGAGTACTATCAGCGATTCATGGCTAACCCCGATGTTCAGAGCAGTATCGACAGTTTCCGTGCAGGTGCGCTCAAACTTTCGCAGTACCTCGAGGATATGAGCCGCAATGGCGCTTGATTGCGGCCCAATTCATGGCGGTCCCCTTGTCGCCCAGGCCGCTTCTACTACAGTATTTCTCACCTGCGCTTTTTTGGGGGTTTTTTTTTTTTGGCTGGCAATTGATTCACCTTGATTCGTGATTGTTTCGTACACGACTTGCGATCATGCGCGGTGCTTGGGAGCCATGCGGCACAAGTCAACGCCTCCTTTGAGACTGTGTGAGTGAAGATGTTGAACGAGAAAAATGCGTGCTGAAAGATTACATGCTTTTGACGGGGTGTGAGATGCGACTTCGGCTTATTTGAGGAGCTCGTTGAGGACTGTGTCGTCGGTGATGTTGCGGACGCTGTGGGAGAAACCAAGCGAACAGGTCAGCTGACGCCACAGAGTTGCGATACGAATCAAGACGTCTTTGAGAACTGTTGGTGATGCAACTTACTTTGCACCTCGGTAGTTAAGCTTTTTCAACGCCTCGATCACCTTGTTGGTTTCGAAGCCCTGGTGAGAATGATCATGTATGTGGACGAATCGACATGTCAGTCTAGAATGATTTCCGAGTTGAGACGATCTTGTGACTATCTTGTGAGACTGGGCAACTCACCATGTTGACAAACTGGTCGACATGCTCCCTCTTCAATCCTGCCAGCAGGATTGGATCGGCCCTGTCACCTGTCTTTCCCACCGTATTCTGGGCATTTGCGGGTGGCTGCGCTGATTCGGAGCCATTTGCGTAGATCTCGGTCCAATATCTGGCGGTCTTTTCAAAGTCATTTTTGTCTCGAAGGTAGTGCTTGGCTACTTCAGCATCTTGTGGGTCGTTTGGCTCGGGCGAGCATAGCAGAGAGCGCAGCGACATAAGCGTAGACTTGAGCGTAAGCACGGGCGACCACTGATCTTTAAGAATGTCGAGGCAAATAGCGCCAGACTGCGAAGAGATGTTGGGGTGATATACGCGCGTGATAAACTTCATCTTGATGGGCTGGAATGGGTAACCTTCGGGTACGACAATGTCCTGCAAAAATCATCAAGGCAATGTACAGCGCAGCATTGGTTTAGTCGTGATGACCAACAGTCGGCACAATCTGCCAGCATTACTGGATCGCATTTGCGCCACCGAGCTTCGGCAGCTACGGCAGGTTGAAACATACTACATCGAAAGTACCCTTCTCGTATGGAGAGTTCTCTGGCCCGGGAAAAGTTCCAACCAGATGGAAGGGCGATTCTGACGTGCGGCCAGAGCAGAAGAAGGCGGCAAAAAGAAGTGATCAGCGACGTCCAGCTGGAATGAGCGGCTTTGAAGCTATGCCTACCATCTATCAATGAGACTTGAATGCCCGAAACCTTGTCATTTTTGCAGTCGTTGATCTCCTTGTTGATACGTCTTAGCCGTGCGTCTCCCATTTTCGCCACTTCTAACGATGCGCAAGGTGAAGATGCTCGATCGATTCCAAAACAAATGGTGGTAAACATGTGGCTCGCGTGAGGGTCACGGGCACGGGCGAGTGTGGTGGGTGTCCCGGCGAGAGAAAGCCTCGTGAGCTCTAAAGCTCTAAAATCACGAATCACGTGAATCACACGAGTTCACTCCACATCGCAAACACGCAGTCAAGCAAGATACAAAGCCGGGTTGCAGCCAAATCGTGAATCACAAATCACAAATGCGATTTGCCTGCAAGAAAGGGAAGTTGACAGAAGAAAAGAAAGAACGAACGAACGGATAAGTGTGAGAGCCGTGTGCAGCCAACAAAATCGTAAAGCAAGAATCAAAGCAAGAATCACATTCTTGCTTTACGCGAATCACGAATGTCACGCAAAACGTTGATCAGAACAGCCAGCATCGACATCTTTGCTGATCCGATTCAAGGTACTACATCGATTCAAGCAAAGCAGTGGACAGAGAGGTTGAGCGTTAGCCGGCATGCCTTTTGCCCAGCTGGTCATCGGGCCGCCGGGCTCCGGCAAAACCACGTATTGCTATGGCCAGTATCAATTTCTGTCTCTTCTTTCGAGGCCGTGCAGCGTGATCAATCTCGATCCCGCGAACGACCGACTACCTTACCCATGCGCTGTGGACATCAATCGACTCATATCTGTGCGTGATGTGATGGCCGAGCTCTCACTCGGACCTAATGCGGCGAATCTGTACTGCATCGAGTACCTCGAGAAGAACGTCGACTGGCTTATTCAGGAGCTCAAGAGGGTCATGGAAGAGCAGCGTCAGGGCACGACGGGTCAGATGGCTGGTCAAGCCGAGTCAGAAGCCCGCATGGGCCCAGTAAGTGCTGGGTTTGAGTACTTGATCTTTGATCTGCCAGGCCAGGTCGAGCTCAGCACCAACCATCCAGCACTCAAGCGCATCCTCGAGACGCTCGAAAAGCAACTGGCGCTTCGCTTTGTCGCCGTACATCTCACCGACGCAACGCATATCACCGATGCATCCCGCTACGTCTCGATTCTCATCCTTGCACTGCGTGCTATGCTTACGCTCGAGCTTCCCCACGTCAATGTGCTCTCCAAGGTGGATTTGCTCGGACAATCCTACATATCGCGCTCAAAGCGCTCACTCGACCGTTATGACAGCCACAGTGACGATAGAGATCATGACAGCAATCAAGACTCTGACCAGGATATAGACTGGAATTCCAGCAGCGGCGCAGGCATGGGTCTTGAGTCTGATTTGGCTTTCAATCTCGACTTTTATACCCAGGTGCAGGATCTTTCTTACCTCCGCGATCTTCTCTCACAGCCATCGGGACCAGGTTCAACACGGCGCAACGAAAAGTATGGTAAGCTCAACCAAGCGATTTGCGAAATTGTTGAAGATTTCGGGCTGGTCTCTTTCGAGACGCTCGCAGTCGAGGATCGACGCTCCATGTTCCGTCTGCTGCAAGTGCTCGACAAGGCTGTCGGGTACATTTACGTCTCGCCCGCGTCACACACGTTCGGTCTCAGCCAAGAGGAGGAGGAAGGCGCCTATGAGCCAGGCCGAGCCTCAGCGACCGCATCAGCAGCACTCAGGTCGCAAGTGCGCCCAGCTTCGCAGGCAGGCCGAATGGGTGCAGATCCACATTCGCTCTTTAGCGTTGCTGACCGTGGCGACCCACTCGGCTGGGGAGACGCACTCGAAGTGCAAGAGAGGTACATTGATCACCGTCATATCTACGATGAGGCAGAGGTGGAGGAGCGTAAGCAGAGGCACGAGAAGGCATGGGAGGACAAGGTTTGGTCCGAAGTTCGCAAGGTGGTCAAGCAGGAGCAAACGAAAAGGGATAGTCAAATCAAGCGCACAGAAGCGCAAGCATAGCAGCACCCATCACTTTGTAACAACAGCATCACAGCAACATGATTCAGTGACCACGCAGCTGGTCAGGTCAAGCTGTGAAACACTCTGGAATCTGGATGTTGATATCACATGAGATCTGTGTTTCGGTAGCGACGTTGGGTATATGATACAGGATGCGAAGAAAAGTACATGGAGGATTGGGACAGTTGTTCAGAGGCCATGAGCATTGAACACATTTTCTTTGTACTCGTTTCCACCCTGCCTTGTAATCAAGATATCGTGGATCTCCTGTGGTGGATGCAGCTGTAGGTCCTTGGCCCTCTGCCAGCGTTCCAATCGGGACAAGCCCATGCAAGGTCCGTAGTTAGGATCCAGATCGAAAACCCTCAAGATCTGCTGAATTCGATTTTCGTGATCGATATGAATCGCTTTAGACGGTGGAACGTTCATCGTCTTTTTCGTCGTGCGCCAAACACCATCCCATCGTTCATCGTCCACATCGAGATCTTTTCGGTTTGCATACTCCGAATCTTGTTTGGATGTTGCTGTGCAAGTAGGTGAAGGCTTTCGCACGAGTGATGATGTGAGCGGTTTGTTAGGTGTTGAAGTCTTGAGGTTCGCTTTGGTCTTGAGCTGGTCCTTGGCAGAGGCCGAGTAGGTAGATTTAGGCTTCGACTGAGCCTTGAACGAGAGTGATTTCTGGTTCGAGCTTTTGGGCGGCATGCTGAAGAGTGAATGGGTGCTTGTGCAGAGGATACGATACGAGACGCGACGAGACGTTCCAAAGAGTGGACGGAGGAGAGATGACGAGCGTAAGCTTGAAACTAAAGGATGAGCGACCAGGCGATACTGCGCTGATAGACGGCGCTCTTGGCTGAGTGATCCGCGATCCGTGATTGCGGGGTGGAGGATGATCCAACATGATCAAATCGTGAATAAACTGACTTACGATCATCTTGAATGTTACATTTCGAGATGCCGTCGTGCGTGGAACGAATCGTGAAATTGTGAAATTGTGAAACTGTGAAATTGTGAATCGTGAATGAGTTTTTGGATATAGCAATGTTAGAGCCTAGATTCGATACATGAGACAATCATGACGCACGAATCACGAATCGATTGTGATAAATTTTATTCACGATTTATTATTTTTAGACCCCGCTTGTTATCCCGATTCCGATTCCGATCTGCAGCGAACGACGCATGCTTCGGTCGCTGTTTTACTCTCCAGATCTGGACCCGGGATTTCGGTCCAAAGCCAGCACAGGGAAGCATTCACGATTAACTTGACTTTTCGGTCTTGAACCTCGTGCTTGGAATCCCAAAGATTCTGAATCCACCTGGCACGGAGTTGGTAGATTCGGCTTGCATGCGAGCCAATCCATGTCCTTGGTGTCTCCAGCTGAGAGAGGACTGGGGGTTCGATTGCAAACGCTCACGAAAGTGAAATGTATGAATACAGCCAAGCCTACAGTGTGTCATGCGTTTGTGCATGTTTGAGGGTCAGAGAACAAAAGAGGCAGAACGCAATCGTGACTGGTCTCTGTGCATTCCGACGGTATCGGCTTTTCACGCCAGCTCCACTCAATCGCCGGCGCTTTTGTTTGATTTCACCTAGTTATTATTATTAATATTGAGCACCAGCCAAATCGAAATTTGCGAGGGTCTTGCGTTGTGCTTCCTGCCCTGTCTGCACGCGGTAAGATCGGTTGGTTCCGTGCAAGCTTTGGCTTGGTACGACGCGGTGACAAGCGGGCAGACTCGTTCTTCGGGTGAAGGCGCGCTTCGCCAACGAGTTGGCCAGCCAGCAGGTTCACGAGATCAAGCGAGCCTCGTGTTCAACCCACCATGACAAACGAGGTCGTTATCCATGCGAGGCGGCTGCGGGGAGCGTACAGTATAGTCAGTATTGCCTGGTGATCGGAGTCCCGAATTGCCGAGGAGCTTTGCCGGTTCCCGAGAAATAGTTCGAGTGGGTTTGCCGAGATGAGAGAAAGGGTCAGGGCTACAAGGCTGGATTCCGCTAAAAGCCGTCTTCACCGCGTCTGCCCTTGCACGTTCAAGCTTGTTTTCTAATTTGGGATGGAATGAGACACAGTTGATGCGAAGAACAGCAGCCTAGCGCTTTGGAAGCATCAGTACTGTCATGACGTTGCCCATGTAAATACAGCATCCACACACGAGTCGCTTGGCCAGCGATGCGCGATGCGCAATGCGTGACAGTCTACTCGATCACTGTACGAGGACCGTGGTTTGGTACATAGCTGCGGTTGAATTCGGCGATCGATCGGTGGTGTTTGCGCGTTGCTGCTCGTTCAGGGATTCATGTGGGCTGGCTTGTTCCAGCTTGCAAACCAACTCTCTGGGCAACTTTATCAACAGACCGATACGCAAGGATGGTTTTCTTGTTTACATCTGCGAAGGTGTTACCCGAGACCTTGATTTGTGCTTTGTGCAGCGCGTAAGTTACCAGCCCATACAGGACGAGTAACTAGTAACTGTATCTCGAATTCCGCCGGACAGCCAAGATAGGCGTGCAGAATGCGTCTTGGCACCCAAGCGCGTGGTTTGCTCCCACGCAACCAACCATGCAGCGTTTGCCGTTTCTCTCATCTCCGTCCCACAAATGCAGCAAAAAAGCATTCTTAGCGAGAAGCCAGGATTCCTTGCTTGTCTCCAACTTGACTTTCATGTATCAGCAACAGTATGCGCACGTCCATGGTCAGGTTTCAAGCATTTTTGGAATAAATCACGAATTCCCAAAGCGACACACGCACGCGACGTAAGTTATCATGTATAGATTGATGGCTTTTCAAGCGCCCCCTAACGAGCTCGGATAGTGCAACTGAGAAGCCGCAGAATCAATGGTAGAAGCGAGCGCTTTGTGCTCTAGTGCTTGTACCACTTGGAGCAGCTAACAGATAACGAACCAAGACTCGAGAAGCGGTAGAAGCCCGCCCGACGAGAGTGGCATGCAACCGAAAGTCAGAGCAATTCGTGAATTCTTCCTAGTAAGTCACGAGTGTGATTCTTCCAAAAATTTTCTTCTGAGTGGTATTCACAATGACAATCGTGAATCACGAATGCAATTGCCAAGCTCAAGTCACGGGTGTTTCGGATTTGCGCATTCACGATTAGATTCTCTGAAGATCATCCCATGGCTTTTTGCTCTGTGTCTTGGGTACGAGTGGGGGGAGGTGGGGGTAGTCCACGGTAACACGCGGGCTAGAGCAAAACCCACTGGGTTTCACGCATCATCTCACAGCCGCGAAGCGTGAAGCGTCAAGCGAGAAGCGTCAAGCATCAAGCTTCGAGCGTCGAGCGTCAAGCGTCAAAGAATCGTGAATCACAAATGCCAGAGAGCAACACAGCCGCTCTTTCTTGATTCGCTCACGGCTCGGGTTTCAATTTGTGAATGGATAAGTTTGTTTGCAAGTCAAGCCTAGCCGAATTGCTGGGAATGCGCGAATTCATCCTGGCAATCGGACACTCGGACACAGACACGGACACAGACACGGACACAGACACGGACACAGACACGGACACAGACACGGACGTAGCACTTTTCACCTTGCTCCGCTCGCTCTCACCCTGCTTTCTCTCACAAGCACACAGATAGCCAATTCACGATTTCAATTCTGCTTGATTCGTCAGAACCCACAGCCAAGAAGAGCGACCGCAGTTAGCACGGTTCTGGTATGATGAACGTCAACTGTGCGACAGCAATCCAAGCAACCGTCCTGCGCCACAGGTACGAAGCTTAAGCACAGCAACTATCTGTCGTCCAGCCGCTGCAAGCGCGTCGTGCGTCCTTCCACACGCTGTCAGCTCGTCTCGATCCAGTTGTACACCTTCTTCGTCGCGTCATCCCACCACCAGCTCCAACGCTGGCTCTGCTCGCCCTTTCCTTCTGTCTCGATCCTGGTTGCGGTTTGTCATTCGCTTACAATCATTTTGGCTTCCTCGTTGTCCATACTTGTGTCACCGCTGGTCAGCATCCGCAAACGCTCTTGTGCCAAAGCCGGTCTTCATCTGCAAAGACCAACGCAGCTTACCTCCGCGGCCTAGTCCGCTCCAGCTGTATGCCTTCGTTGTGACCAACCAGCACCATCTGCACGCCTCTCTTCCGCCTCGTCCTTCTTCGCCGTTCTAGTCGCATGTCAGGCACCCGAGCAACTGTCTCGTCCGTCTCATTACACCCTTGAGGACTTGCATTCCGCCGCAGAGTCTGGCACGAGCTAAGATCTCATCCAATATACCAATACGCATACCTCAGCACAACCATCTTGCTCGAGCACCCTGCACAACGTCCGACGCAGACAGGTTATACACGTGCCTTGTCCTGCTACTGAACAACATCTGCCCACTCACGCCTCTGGTTTCGATTCGCTTGGACCTTCGCCCCATGTACTTGACATCCTGACATTGTGTAACGCCATCCACATACCATTCTATCATCGCCCATCGTCGAGGCTTCCTGTCTTGCGCATTTCCAAAGCGTCTCTCTCTGGCAGTAGATTGTGTGCCCATCCGTGCTGTAGTTGCGAACCTGGCCCAGCATGGACGGTGACTCGTCCAATGCGCATTCCTACCCGAGAGAACGGCGGCCCCCATCGCACGACCCATCTTATCGACGAATGACTGGTTCGCGCGATGAAGCGCTCCGGCTCCGCGCACTCCCCGACTCGATGCAGCGCTATCCGCGGTCCGACATCGAGCCTCCTCCGTCGCTTCACACTCATGGCTCTACAGCATGGACTGACCATGAGCCCCCACCTCTGCCAACGTCATATACTTCTCGCGACGGCTCAGCACTGTCGCACCGGTCGAATCCTTCTTATGCGCGACCAGGTCCAACCACCGCTCCAGACTTGCCCCGTCCGTCTCTTTCCTCAAGAATGGAAGGATACTATTCTGAACACCAACCAAGCTTTACTTCCTCTCACGACGGCAGCATTTCGTCTTCGCGCCATCCATCCCGTTCCGCCCGCTACCAAGACCGCGCCGCTTCCATCGAGAGCCGCACCTTGAACGTTGCCGGATCACGTGATCCATATCGTTCCGCGAGACGGCCTTCCGACGATCCCGACAGGTGCCCTGACGGCTATGCCGAATCTCCCTATTATCCCACACGACCTCAGCCTCCAGGTCATGGCGCTGCTCCGAGGTCAGAATCCGCGTCAACTCGTGCGCGTTCGCCTCGCGCAGTGCCGTCTGCATATTCCGGCACAATCCCATCACGACGTATCAGCAACGCATCTCAATCCTATTCCGCCGAAACAGCAGACCCACCTTTACATCGAGACAAGAGAGCTCGGCTTGATCTCTATTCGCAAAGAGCGCAACCAGTCCAGAAAGCCCCGCTCCAACCTCCACCTCTACGCACCTCGTCGTCGCATCGCTCTGTCGCTTCCGCCTCGATCGATTGGGCGGAGCGCTCTGTTGCGCAAGATCGTCGTCCTCACGATTTCGCCGATACACCCTTTCACGCAGACGCTGCCGGCGAAGGCGTCAGGAACGTCGAATGGTCTGATCCAGAGAGAATACAGTCAGGTCGACGCGCCTCGGCCCTATTACACCACACGTTGGATACTGGTTTTGGTGTAAGCAGCGAGGCACAACCGATCAACAGCCAATCCGGCAAAGTCAAGAGACGCAAACGTGCGGTGCTCAGCTGTACCGAATGCAAGCAGCGCAAGATCAAGTGCGACCGAAACGTTCCCAACTGCGGAAGTTGCGTTCGACGTGGCGTAGCCCATCTCTGTCGATGGGGCGATGAACGTGACTATTTGCCCGCAGCGCCGACAAACAACATCACCCCTTCTAACGCCGCCTTGATGGCCAGAATCGCTCAACTCGAGTCCCAGCTTCGCGTGCTACAATCGTCTTCATCTTCACCCTCTGCAGCGCACGAGGCGGCAGCGTCGGAACGAAGCTCAGTGCAACGTCCCGTGTCCAAGTATAGTGCCTCGGCGTCGTCCACCGGTCCATCGTCTCGCTTCAGTGCTCTCTCAAGCGTCCAGAATCCACCCGACTTCACAAGTCGGGATCGAAACACTTCTGACCGGCCAGCTGAACGCATCCCCCTCGACGACGACGAAGAGGAGGAAGACAGCGAGCAGAGTGACGAAAGCGCCGAATCGGGCGCCGAGGATGCAGGCGATCTCCTGCGTGTGCTTGCTCAAGGAACTTCGCTCAAGAGCAACAAAAATTCCGCTCAGCCTCCGCGCGATCAGACATCTTCGGCCCGCTCGCATCAAATCGATCGACTGCCCGAGGACGGTGTACATTGCACGGCACAAAGTGAGCATCTCGATGCTGATCTAAACTCCAAAGCTGGTGCTGGAAGCGGGAATCGAGTCTCACATGTCGCTGGGATGAACCCAGGGCTGTTGCAGGAAGATGCGCTCGCACCTGCAGCCCTGCTCAACATCTTTACCTCGAGCACATGGAGCAACGATTCTGGAAACCTTCAATCCGGTCTTGTCGAGGCTCTCAATCTACTTCCTCCGCGCCACAAAACAGAGGCGCTGGTCGATCACTATCTGCGCGAAGCTGAACCTATCGTTCACTCGATCCACAAGCCTTCCCTCTTGCTAGAGCTTGACCGATTTTGGGTTGTGCTCGATCGGATAAAGGGAGCTACCGGCTCAGACACTCCGCCATCCCTTCCGGATGTTCAATTTGGAGCCATGCTACTTGCCATGTGCGAATCCGCTTGCGAGTTCATGACGCCCGCCGAGGTGCTCGACAGCGAGATCTGCAAGTCGCGCGACTCAATCAACGATCAGCTCACCTTGCTCGCTAGGTCTTGCCTAGCTTTGCTCGGTATAGGCCATTTTGTGCGTCACCCTACCATTTGGGGCATGCAGGCTGTGATTCTGCTGCGTCATTACTCCTTTAACCGCGATCATCGCGAAGAGTACTCGGTTTTGGCGACCATGGCCATCAGAGCGTCCGAATTCATGGGTCTGCATCGACTTGGCTCGGCTCTCAAGGATGAAGAGCGCTGGGAGAATGAGGAGCGCGAGTCTACCCGTTCACAGACTGCCAACGATGGCAAGGAGTCTGGAACTTTGTCCACGCATCGATGGAAGATGCTCACTTCAACTCAGATCTGCGATGGACACGAGTCTGAGTCGGACGGTGAAGATCTCGATCCGGATCGACGCGAGAGAAAAGACATGAATGCAATGTGGCTCCCTCGTGGTGCCAGGCGGAGGAATTGGGATGTTGCTGCTACAAAGCGCTACAAGGAGGGCAGCCGGGTCAATCGAGAGCACGGCCGCAAAGTGTGGTTCGCTTTCGCTACCTTGGATTGGTTATGTGCGGCCCACTTTGACCGATGCTACCATATCAAGGACGAAATGTTCACCACTCAGAGTCCACAGAACATCGACGATGGCGATGTAATGGACACTGATCTTCTTTCAGCCGGGATCCAAGAGGATCGCATCGGCCACCGCCATCGCATCAGCAATCCCTTCCTCGATAAGATTCGCATCACCAACATCCCCACCACGAACAGCTTCATCCCCATTCACATCGAGATTTGCCACACGGTCCGCAGCATCGCAGATGCTCTCAACCACGGCGACGAGTCGTTCGATACGGTGCTTGCTATCGAAGAACGCTTCCGCGAGATCCTGCGATCACTTCCACGATTCTTCAAGTTGGATGGAGAGAGCGAATACGATCCCGAGATCCATCGGTTCCACCAGGAGAGACCGTACCTGTCGCTGCAGCGTGCCGTCATCCACGAGTACGTCCATCATCGTCTGCTCAAGCTCCACCGTCTCTACTTGAGTCGAGGCTACTGGAACGCCAAATACATCCATTCGACCCGCACCTGTATCGAGAGCGCTCGAGTGGTCATTGGAATCCTGCGTGCGCTGGATAATACAGGCTGTCGTGGCCAACGATACTGGATCTTCAAGTTCCACATCTTCCATGCCCTACTAGCTTTGCAAGTGGATCTGCTGTATTTGGCTAGACAACCGATGAACCGCGAGATCCTTGACAAGCGTGCCGATGTCGTCAGCGGGCTCAAGATGCTGCATGCCAGGACTGATGTCGAAGGGCGCAATCCTGTGCTGGCGTCGTCGCTCAAAGTGATCAAGGTTCTCCGAGAAGAGGAGCGAGCGCGTCGAGCCAACAAGGCAGCGGGTGCCGAGGCGTCGGCCGAGTCCGAACACCCGGGTACCAGCTCACCGATGGGAGACGCAGGCTCGCAGAAGAAGACAAAGCCACGCCAATGGACGGGCGCGTCGGAATCTACCGGAGATCTGGCGAATCATCTAGAACGTCGTGTCGAAGAGACCTGGTACACTGTGGATATGAGCAAGCCGCGAGCTCAGACAGAAGCGGCGAGCAATTTGGCAGTGGAAGTAGCCTCGCCTTTGGTTCAGGACGTTTCTCATAGGGTGTCAGCGGTCGTATCGAAGCCATCCACTGAGGACAGTTCGTCGATCCACACTGATGCGGACGCAGTGACACAGAGGCGTAAGCTAAGCAAAGCTGCAGCGGTGCACGGTGAGCTTGCAGAGCCCGCCGATAGGCTCGTTTGCGAGGAGGGACGTGATACCGAGCTCGACGACTACCTCAAGCTCTTGTCTTCGTACCAGAACCCCGATGATGCTCCCGACGGTGCCAACTTCTTCGACGTTCTCGACGACATGGTCTTCGAAAACGGCCCGGCGAACAAGCTCAATTTGAGAGGATCCGCAATGGCTCGCGAGCTCGCGTCGCCTTTGCCGATGCTGAGAGGCGCGAATGATCTCGCTGCCGCCGGCGCGGGATTTGACGCCTTTACTGCTGCATGAATTGATATCACCACACGGCACGACAGCTTTTGCCACACTATGATTCTCGATCGAACTTGCTGATCGAAAATTGCCCTTTTTCCTTGTAGCGCGCACTTATCCGGGAAGCACATCCTAGACAGTTTGCCAAGTCGCTTCACACGCGCAAGCGCACACTTTTTGCAAATCAAGTCGTGGGAATTTGGTCACAACGCTGTACCACTTGTAGCTAGATGCATCAAAGTTCATGGATCAACATGGCGTGAACTCCAGAGTGCACGTGCAATCACGACTGTGCTGCGACAACGGCTGTTGTGTCGCATTCGTGACTGATGGACACTGAGAGATCGAACCAGGTGCGCAAGGTTTCTGCGACGCAGTGCAGTGCGATCTGGATTTTCTTAGAGGCTCGCGGTAAGCTTGAATGCGGCATGCACGCTTTGCGGAGCGGGAGCGTGAGCGGTTCATGACATGCGATTGCAAACTAGGAAGCAAGTTAGGAGTTACATAGATGATACAAGGTGATGGGAGCACAAAATGTGTTTGGATCAAGGTGTAGAATCGCGAGAAGAGCGCATGCAAGAGAGACGCGCTACGAAGCAGCAACGTGAAACCAAACTCCGAGCCACGAGATTCGTGATTTACATAACGTTACTTGGAAGTAGCGGTCATAGTGTAGGTCAAATCGATCGATTTCGTGTCGGGGCTGTTGTCGACTTCCTTGTGGTAGACGGGCAGTTCGGGCTGAGCCTCGGCGGTAGCAGCTGCAGCGTTCTCGAATCGTGCGCCCTTCTTCTCCGGACCAACCGACGCGGTAGCTGCCAATCCTAGCGCGATAATCAAAGTCGCATACGCCATCACCGGTCCATACGCCTCCACTCGTCCCTTGGACGTGTGAATAAAGTTGTTCTCCGAGAGGTAGTTGATCAGCTGAGTCGAGGGCGATGAGATCGCATTACCCAGCTGGTAAGTGAGACCAACAAAGATCGCTCGGAATGCCGGAGGCGAGATCTCGGCAAGGTACACGGGAACAACTCCCCAAGCACCTTGAACCATGGCCTGTTGTGTGCAGAGCAAGTGAACCAAGCAAGAGTCACGAGTGATCATGAATCATGCCGACGAAGCGAGACGAGACAGAAAAGATCGAAAATGAAATGCCAAGAGATGTCAGAGAATCAACTAGATTTGCCACGTGTCGACGTTGTCGAAATCGTGAATCACGAATACGTATACGTCGAGTCCTGAGTGATACATACCTGAATCATGAATCCGCCGGCTTCGAGACCAGATTCGGTGCTGGGCAGAATCCAGGCTGGGATAAGGCAGCAGCAGAGCAAGCAAGCAAAGATCATGGCCCTTCGCCTTCCGATCCACTGCGACATGTAGCCCCAAATCGTACCACCGACGCACGCTCCTACCTTCATGATGATACTGGCCCTGGAAGCAGCGGTGTTGTTGAGTTTCTTTCCGGCGAGCATGAAGGTGGTGTAGCTGTCCTGAGAGCTGTGAGAGAGCCAGTTGAACCAGCTCATCAGAATGATGGCGAAGATGCAAACCTTCCACTCCTTACGAAGCATGGCGCCAAAGCTCTTGCGGAAGTTCTTGGTGCCCGTGCCCTTGCTGGCTTTGCGAGCCTCGATGAATTGCTTGGATTCGGGCCACAAGAGACGCAAGAAACCAACAGCAAAGCTAAAGCCAGCTCCGACCCAGAACATGATGGGCCAAGTGTTGACGGCTCCACCGACACCCAGGTTGACACAAGCAGCGAGCACGTAGCCAAACGAGTAACCTTGCTGGAAGATACCGCTCATGAGACCTCTTGCTTCGGCGGGAATGTTTTCAAGCGCCATCGAACTAGCAGCTCCGTAGACGCCTCCCATGAACAGACCAAAGAGTGCACGAACGGCGAGGAATTCGTTGAAGGTTCGGCAGTAGATCGAAGCGACCTGGAGAGCGCCCAGGCACCACATGTTGACGACGAGTGGGTACTTGCGGCCGAAGTAGTCAGAAAACACACCAAAGATCGCAGCACCTACTGATCGCAAAAGGAGAGTTAGGGTGATTGCTTCGGTGACCTTGGTCTTGGACACGCCAAAGTGCTTGGCCATCTTGGTGGTTTGAATCGAAAGCGCGTGGAAGTCGAAGGCGTCGGCAGTCCAGGCGCTGAATCCGATCAGGTACGCACACCAACCCGCCAATCCAAGCATGGTGACCAGTCGGAAGGGGTTGGGAGGCAGGCTAGGCTTCTCCCAGACGACTTGTTCCTCGCCGTTATCATCGACAATAGTCGAGCGAACCTTCCAGTGGAAGAGGTCCTTGAAGTTTTGAGCGCCTTGCGCGAGAACACTCTTCTTTGACTCGGCCATGGTTGCAAGGATGTGGGAAGCACTTGGTGGGAGGAGAGGGTTTCGATGAAGTGAGCAGATAGGCATGTGAGCAATTTTGGCCTCGTTAAGTAGATTTCAGGTCAGCTTCAAAGGTAACGTGGGGACCCCTCACCCCTCACTAGGCTGTCACGAGAGGCAGATTCGCTACACCAACAAAGATGTGGAGAACGGCGCATTCTCTCACTGCTGCAGTAGTCACAACAACGGATGTGATGAGTGTACAGCAACACGCGAACGATAACTTACCTCACATTAGTCACATTTCTTGCCTGTCATGCATAGAGGTCTCGTGGCGAATTGTGGGGGAAACGTTCCTGATTGGCTGACACATGCGTTAGCACCAAGCTCTTGCAAAACAAAGCCGCTGCCCGCTCAGCCGCAGCAGTCGAGACTAGGTTCGGCCCGCAATCAACCGGGGAGTGTTTCAGGACCTGGTTCCAACCTGGCAAAAGCAGGAGAGCTGCGGCTTGCTAGCTGTGTCCCCAAAAGAAAACGGTGCATAGGGGGAGAACCCCAACGCTTCTTGTCTGGCGTTACAAAGAGAAGATGCCTGCCCGCATGAACGGCCAAGAAAGTTCGATGCACAGTTGACCACATATCCGTGCATTGGTGCTACAAAAGGAGTGTTCCAGCAAACGCGTCAAGTGGATCTATCTGACCAGGTAACAGAAAGCCGAAGCGCGGAGATGAGGAGTCACAGAAGTCTACGCGGATACATCCGCAGGCTCGTACTTTTCATAGAACGCGGAGACTGAAAAGGAAATGATTCCAGAATCAGGAATGCAGTCCAGTACACTGTGCGAAGCGCCTGAGCTCTCCTCCAGATGCCTGGAGCCCAGATCGATGCGAGGCGATGCGAGGCTCGGCTCGCATGGTTTCCACGCGAGAACGCCAAGAAAACGCGGAGTTACATTCTCCTGCAGAAAATACGGGGCTGCCCATTGTTGAACTGCCATTCATTGCTCAACTCAACAGCCTGCTCGGGACCTGGTCTAGTTTTTTTATTGGCCACGCAAATGGCGGGGGCCCAGCCGCCGTACATCTCAATCTTCCCGCACTTCCAACGGCGAAATCCAAAGCCATGCCCCTTCTTGTGAAGCCGCGTCTAGTCCTCGTAAGCTTTGTCGTAAAATGTGTCAACAGAGCGCCAAACCGTCTTTCTTGAGGCTGGAACGCTACTCATCACGCCTCTTGGCTGCCACCTGGTCAAGCAGACAAGAGACATCTGTCTAGCTTATCTGAAGAAAAAGAAGAGCAAGTGAAAAAAGCACTGCAGGGTAGAGATGGGCCAATTAGCCGGTCATAACTTTTTACCAGCTTTTCAATGTCCCGGCGGACGGGTGCGAACGGATGAAACAATGTCATATAGAGCCGACTGAGACACTTCGGATCATTCCGTGCCAGACCAAACACACAGAAGTAGACAGGGTTCCACCCACAGAAGGCGAGTGGAGAGGAAAGGTCGTGCAGCGTTATGGTCCAAGATCAAAGGACATTCATGATTGCTCAGCCCGTCCGGTCACAAACCCTCGCCTATTAGCCAACGCTTCGAGACGCGGTGACGATTGCCGATAAGCTCAGCCAATCGGAAAATTCATTCTGACCATCAATTCAAAGTCAGCTTCCCCACGATCTGTCGCACCAACCTCCTCATCTGCGAGGTCATACTTGAATCGCGCTGTCTGAGCCTCGTTCTCTCGGTGATGGAACTGTCTTACTACAGGCTTGCGATCGCGAGCGCGGAAACAGGCGCACCTCCTATTCTCCCAGCTTTACACATCAAAGACAAGTTAGTCATCCGCGGAATTCCAACACACTGAGTTCACCCTGTGTGCATCCAAGTTGGTCACCCGTAGCTTCCTCATTGCTTTGCTGTAGCCGAGTATCAGCCATGCTCGACGTGGGCATCTTCAAAGCTTTTGGCACCGTTCCCGCCCACGTCCATCTGACACTGCTCTGTATGCATTGAAGTCAGCACTGCAGCACAACTACAGACCAACCGGCCATTTTCATTTTTGGTGTCCCGTCCGATCCAATGAGGCTGGTCACTAGTCACCTTTTTCATCGACATCAGATGATGACTTGCTTGTCACAAATTTCTCGTTGTGGAAAATCTGCTACTGCTGAGAAGTGTGCTGGAGCTGTGTTGCACCCATGCTGCCGCAAGTCGTCTCACAAAGAGAGGTTCCAGCCAAGTATCTTGTTCCCTCGGGATCGCGGATGAAATCATGCGCCTCCTTGTCCTCCTTGCTCAGCCGTATCCTCCCGGACGGCTCATGACCCGACATTTCGCTGCAGTGGCGGAGAGAGCTACGGAGCTTTCCGCTCAACCGATCTCCTAGCTAGCTCTGCCAACTTATGTGGCGAACTCTCGACATCCATGGACCCTGGCGTGCTGGCTTTGCTCTCAGGTCGGAACAGCCACAGCCGCTTCCAAACAGTCGGGCCGACCCTGACACATTCACGGTTCTTCACCTTCGAGATTTTAATGCGTAAAGTGCAATAATGTATGCTGGCCAAATCCTGCGGAGGAGATGAACGTACCGTACTACACCCCAGACCTTGCCAAAGTCGACGTGAATATGTTGAAAGACCGTAGTATCGTAATAATAGCTTAGTGTGTCTGACTTTATCCGACAGGCAAGATGGCCGAGTGGTCTAAGGCGCTGTGTTCAGGAGGTTCATCTTATCGCAGTCTTCGGGCGTGGGTTCGAATCCCACTCTTGTCACCAATTACGATATTTTTTGGTCCTTTTGATTCCTTTTTTCTGGTCTTTTTCTTTGGGACTGTTTCGACTTACTGTATGCTCTGTCCCTTTCGGATGGGTTTTTTCAGTTGGACTGTTCTAGATGCATGTTCAGGGATCAAACGAACAAAGAAAACAGGCATTCACATAATTGAATCCGATTCAACTACGCTACATGATTTCGAGCAAAGCGGGACGCAACAGGAAGTTGCACCATCTCATGTGTGGTGCTGGTGGCCTGGTGGTAAGCAGGCAGTGGAGGGACCGGCGGAGCGGTGGCATCATCATCGATGTACTCGATCGTGATTTCGGTGTCTGTGTTGGGAATTCCTCGTGCTTGGGCAGCTACCGCATGACGCCTTCTAGCTGCGAGTGCCGAGGCTGTTCCTGCACTCAGCCGATTGCGAGCGGTATTGACAAGAGCGATGCTACGTCTTTTAGCAGTCTTGATCTTGGACGTCTTGGCGCCCTGACCGGTGCTTTTCGCTGGGGGCGGATGACTTGACTCGACGTTGCCGCCGGCAACACGTCGGCGCCGGGCACGTTCCCGAGCACGAGTTGCTTCTTGAGACGTGTAGCCACCGATGCGGATCTGGGTGCTACTGGCGATACTGGCTGCACTGCAGGATTGGTGGCTGACATCGCTATCGCGTCGCTCGCTTGATGCATGCTGCCTCCCCCAAGAATTGTCGTGATGGGGCGGAAGTGCGCCTGCACTAGGCTCACGTTCCTGCACGACGCCGGCACGTGCGTTATAAACAAAGTCGCGCGTGATCGATGAGCGATCTGCTTCGGCAATCGACATGTCAACAGCTACGCTCGAGGGGGTTCGACAATGTTGCGTCCGTCTCGCCCTGTCCGCTAGCACCTGCTTGTGGGATGCAGTCTCAAGAGATGGGAAAGTCTCATGTATAGACACGCTTTGACTGTGTGTGTTGCGTTGTCCGCCTTTTGGTTTAAAGAACCTACGAAGGGATGTGGAAGACTTCCCGGTGCTGGTGATGGCGCCGTAACCCTTTTCGTGACCAAACGAGTGATACATGTGGCCTTGTCCTTGCCTCTCGATGAAATTCTTCCGCTTCGTGGCAAACAAGCTGCGACCATCTTTGAGCGGATGAGAATGGAAAGCGAGCCCGAGGCACAAATAGAAGACGCCCACGGTGAACAGCATCCAGCTAACGACGAGCGGGAATTCGTCCAAGTAGTGGGACAGAATGGAAGTCGCAATTACCACATGAACGGTTCCAAGCGCTGCAAGACCTCTTGTGCGGCTGAGTACGGGAAACCATAGCTTGGCAGCATGCTCGAGCCTCGAATTACCAAACCAGCTGAGCTCGGCAAAGAACAGCGCTACCACACCGAGCACAAGTAGCGCACGATGTAGCTCGACCCAAAAGATGCCCCATGTCTGCATAGGTATGGAAGTCCCAGGAACGTAAGCGCAATCTTCGGCTTCAGCCACGTCCATGATCGCGTCACTACGGTAGTCGCGAATGTCCTCCACTAGACCCATAATGAGGGTAGCGAACACGAGAAGGAGGACGATGAGCGAGGTGATACGGAGGGCATTGAGGCCCACAAAGGCTATTTTGGCTGCTTTTGACGTCGACTTCGTCATGGCAGTGTTCAGATTCAAGCAATTGCAGAGTTATGTCGAGTTTGTGGTCGATGGAGGGGTAGGGTGACATGATCACCTTCAGTCCCATGAATTTTGACCTTTATGGGCCACCAGGTCCTTACATTAGAGCTTGAATCCAGCCCCGACTTGTTGAAAGGACTCTGAACAAACACTGGGCACCTGTTGAGAGCACAACAAAGGGGAGCGAAGATATTCACGATTGTGGGTCCCTTTGTGGCCTAGCGTGAATCAGCGCGTCGCTCGTGGCGATGCAAAAATCTTGAATGCATTCGCTGACGGCGCCGGCTTGACGCCATGACAGCGAGTTGCCGAGAAGTGAAAGGAAGCCCGCTGCCGCATCTTCTCGTCAATGCTTTGTTACAAGCAAATGGGCCTGCTTCTTTGTCTGGTGACAGACTTCTGCAAACAAGTGGGAACAAAGGAACTTGGTCATCTTGAACCCACCAAATACGAAAGAACCTGATCGTTTCAATACAATCGATCGATCGGGTTCGACTTCAGTCACCGATTTCCTTCTTTCTCCATTTTCTTGTCACGTGCACGGTGTCGCGAGACTCAATGTTACAGCGTCTCGCAATTTGCTAAATCGTGAATCACGAATCACGAATCACGAATCACGAATCGTGAATGTGGTGTGATGTCAAGGTGTCAAGATCGGTTAGATTCACGATTGCCTTCATTCCTGGTTCCTAGCCCGCGCACAATTACGATCCGCGGGAAGCAGCGGTGCTCAAATCGTGAATGAGCTTGATGCAACAAAGCCGCCTGTCGAGCATAGACCAGGTGGAGGTGGAATTGCTCCCACTTTTTCCCATCGAGCAGAAGCACTACGAAGCAAAGGGTGAGCAAGGGTTCATGTCGTGCTAGTTATAAGAATTTGGCAGCGAGTTTCAGCCAGGGCCTAGAAAAAGACTGGCACGACAAATTCTCCAGTTGTGTCACTCTGGTTGACGAAACTGAGCCGTGACTGGCGCGTAAAGTGCTGTCGTGTCATAGAGATTTCATCATCTTCGCTGACACATTCACAAGGTCTTTTGATGACGAGTGCAACGAGGTGCAGCAACCTCGGACACCATCTTCCATCCTGCGTGAACGGTTATCAAAAAAGGTCCGAGGGAGTTGTCACCAAACAAAGCATAGCCTGAATCAGGACTCAAGACTGGATCAGGGACAGCCTGAAAGTGCTTGAGTGAACGAAGACACTGGACAGCAAACTCGCCTCCTTGCACACGATCCTTGCAACAAAATCGTGGATGGCTGCGACACGGCAGCAAGCTCACGTGAGACCGTCAAAGGGGAAAGAAACATTCACGATTCAAGAAGAATAACACAAAATTGCTGCACGCTCGCTCTTTGCAGCTGTGGACCCGTCTAAAATCCCCCTCATGCCTTGTGTGAAAACACATTCGCGATTCGGCGCCAGGGTAATTAAAACTAGAATCACTCTTTTAAGCGAGACTTGAATTTCGTTCAGTGAGTCTCGAGCGAGGTAAGGAATACAGTATATGGCCGCACTGCCACATTGGGCACTCGTTGGATTCACAATTGTTCCTTCGAGAGCTTGGTGAATACGATAGCAACCACACGGTACGACACGACAACGATGATGCAACGCACAGTAGTCCGATCTAGTCCGAATCGCGGCACAGGGTGGCATGGCAGAACGTGTCAGCACAGCGCAGTCACAGAGTGGAATCGTGAATCAAGAATCTCCACGGAGGCTGATTGCCGGACATTCATGAAATCTGTCGTCGCTTGTTGGTCACCCCGATTCGACTTCCGCGGCACTTGTCTCGGGTCCTATTCTGCGATGTGCTCATCCAAGGTTGCCTGCTTCCGAGCCATCCTGAGCCATCTTTGAGCGATTCGAAACATTTTCGCGCACATGTGCACTTGCCGTTTTGCCACCCGTGACTGGTGGGAGGGCAAGCGGTGAAGTATCAGCTGCAAAGTGGCGTATCGCGCTTACACGGCGCTTCCAATATGGCAATTCAGGTCCGACGGACTTGTCAGGCAAGGTGTGAAAGTACCGAGGAAGAGATAAAAAAAAATTAACTTAAGGTAACCTCGTCGGTTGCGTTCCTGGTTCGCCGCCATATTTCCGTGATCGTGGATCGCGGCTGAACCTGTCACACGGCGGATGGGACAAGTGGCCACGCATTCGCGATTCTATGAGAGCTTGGTTGGCCCTTCTCAGCTGCACAGATCGTCAGGTAAATTTTTGGCTGCTGCGTAAGTTAGTTAGTGCACTCTTTGTGAGACATCAAACGAGCAGCATACCTGTTTTGTCTCTTGCAGCTGCTTGCTTCGGAACTTACACCCGAGCTAGCCTCTGAAGACGAAGCCTTCCTCTTTCTCGGCTCGGCTTGTGGTTCTGCATCAATCAATTCCATCCATGCTTGTTTGGATGCCACGCTCAGGATCGTAGCCACAAGTCGTGAATCCTTTCGGGCACTCTGCTGTTCGAAACGCTTCGAAACATTTCGCATAGCATCGAATTCTCAGTGTCACAATCTGGTCACAATCTGATCCTCTCTGCTCAAGCGTAGATGTGGTCATCCCGGGACTTCATCTCCGCGGCACAAAGAGGGTCCAAGTCCCTCCGCTGAATGCTACCGCTATCAACGTTTCCTCCAAGAAAATACCACTCGACCCTGCATAGCGCCTTTTCAGCTTGTCCTTCTTCTGCTGGTCGTGTCGCTCCCCTTCATCCTCAACGGCCACCCTGCTCTGCGTCAGACAACTTTTCAACCTAGCTTGTCAATCACCGTCGGCCCGCCCTCTTTGCTTGCATCCGAGCCACGGGCGTACTTCGCCAAACTTGCGTTTGCCTGTTTTCTCTTTACACCTTGACCCTCTTATGCGCGAACCGGCCGTTCCATTCCGCCGAATCGCTTTGACATCCTCATCCCTATCTGTTGCTCAGTCATGGCAAGGTGATCGTCTACGACATTTTTGTTTACTGATCTGCGACCATAATCAAGTTCCAGATCCATAGAAGCTTGGAATCTGCTTCCCCATTTGCATTACCACTTGACACCATTCAGCATAGTCATTCGTCTTCTGCGCACGGCGCTACAGCAGAGGCGGCCCGCGTCCCCTCTCTGTCTGCTCCATCACAATACAGACCAATGTCATCGTTTTCCTTGTCATCTTCCTTTTCATCTTCAATTTCGTCGTACGCTTCTTCCGACATTCGCGATCGTCCAGACACACCTCCACAAGCCTCAAAAAGCAATGGCGGTCTAAGGCTACCGCGCTTCTCACTCTGGGGACGCAATACCTCCAGCACTCTGATCAGCAATAGCAACAACAGCTCGGCACCATCCTCCAACACTGAACCGGACTTGACCCAGCTGCGTATCAGTCAGCGACGGCCTGAGTCGCCCAAGAGTCCTTCGCGTGATCGAAGTCGACAAGCAGCTTCCGAATCGGAACTACCATCTCGCCCATCATCGCCAACATCTGTCTCTCCCATGCCGACGCTCGCTGTCAACGCGCCTCTGAACGCGCCACCCATCTCTTTGCCGAAGCTCAGTTCAGTATGGCGAATGAGCGCAGGCCTATTCACTTCCTCATCGTATCCAGCGAACAGCCATGACCCTCGACTCGCCCGACCACATACAGCCGAGTCCACAACACCTCGAGACTTTATCAATGCATCTCCAGCCTCCCAATTTGCCGCATGGTCAGACTTTATGCACAGCCCCACTCCACCTGATCGCACCGCTACGTTTAGCAGCAACTCATCTGCATCATGCAACAGCTGCTCTCGCCCCAACATGAAAAAGATCCGAAGCCAGGAGAGCATCCGTTCGTCAACATCTGCTGTTCCATTCGACGCCGAGAATTCTACCTCTTCTCATCACAGCACCATCCCCGTTCCAAAAGTGATCAAGGTCAAGCTGCGTTCCAAGTCCAAGGCTAATCAAGAGCCTGAGTTTGACAACGTGTTTCTTGCTCAGGAGCTCCGTTGCTCATCGACATCGAGCGCTCCCGGTAGCTCTCTCAACAGGAAAGTATCACAGGCAAGAAGCCCTTCTCTCGCCCTAGAAGACCTTCCGGCGAACCGCGGTGCCGAGTCCCGGCGCAAGCGCTCTAGTTGGGCAGCTCGTCGCCCCACATCCCCACAAACTTTCCTCGATCGGCATTACGCAAACCACCCAAACAACGCCGTTCGCAGCTCCGATGATCGGGAGGACGACGAATCGCTATACATCCGACCACCCAAAGTGAACCGTCAGTTTAGCACCAGTAGCTATCTCACCACTGCCTCGTCTACCACCACCTCCTCTTCGAATGCTGGCGAGGCGGTCGCACCAAGATCGCCACGCATGCCTAGCGAGGTGGACGAGGCTGGAAGAGTCAAGCGAACCAAGTCGACAATGCCCAAACGCAAAACGTACGCGTTGCAATTCTCGCTCGATGGTCGATATCTCGCAGCTGCTGGCTCTGATCACCTGATCCGCGTCTATGAAGTCATCTCGTCACCGGCGGATCGGGCTGATGAGATCGAGTTGGCACAGATGCATCGTGCAGAGCAAGCTTGGCAGAAGAAGATGTCGTCCGCCTGTCCTCAGGGACCTCAGGGCGTGTGCGGGTCGATGCGAAGCAACACAAAAATGGACGTCCGCGCTGCAACGCCCGAGCTGGTACCCGTGTTTAAGTCGACTCCAATCCACATCTTTCAAGGTCACGCTGGCGATGTCTTGGATCTATCCTGGAGCAAGAACAATTTCCTCCTCAGTAGCAGCACCGACAAGACAGCCAAGTTATGGCACCCGAACCGTAGCGAATGTCTCTGCACGTTTTCAACATCTGCCACCGTTTCGTCGGTTGATTTCCACCCTACGGACGATCGCTTTTTTGTCAGCGGCGGACTGGACGGCAAGTTGAGGCTCTGGAACATCGCCGCTCGACGAGTTCAATCGATCAATGACGTGCCGGGTGTCATCACGGCGGTTGCCTTTTCGTCGAGTGGCTCGTCTGTTTGTGTTGGTACTCACTCGGGTTCCATGTTGACCTTTTCGTGCACCGACTCGCTCACTTTTGTCAACGCGGTGACGGTCAAATCTGCCGCTGCTAGCAAGACCGCATTGGCAAGCAAGATCACCAGCATCCAACCCATCAAGCTCGACGTAACCGCCACCACCGACTCTGCCGCTCCGCCAAGTGCACGCGAATACATGACAGTCACCTCAAACGATTCTCGCATTCGAATTTACTCGATCGTTTCACGTCGCATCGTCTCGCGCTTTAAATCGACGAGCTACATCAACCGCTCGAGCCAGATTCGTGCCACTTCGTCGTCTGATTCGCAATTCCTCGTATCGGGTAGCGAAGATGCTTGGATTCACGTGTGGAGCCTTGCGAGCAACGCATCGCTCTTCGCTGCACTTTTCGCCGGCATGAAGCGCAACAAGTCGACTCTTAGATCTCCAGCTCAAGCACGTGCGTCGGATGCAGGCGACAATTCGACCTACAGATCCTGGCAAGCAGGCGCCGGCAGTGTGAGGTGCGCTATCTTTGCTCCCGCTGCTACCAGCGCGCTACTCGCGCTAGCACACGACCCCTTGGAGCTGAATCACGCTACTCCCGGCTCAGCCGTCAGATCGAGGATCATCGTTTCAACCGACGACTCCAATATCATCCGCACCTGGAGGTGTGATCCCCACCGTCGTCTCTTCTAATTTCTCTCACTCTCACTCTTTGCTCCTTATACCCGTTTCTTGCCTTCATCGCATTGCACCGTCACCTCTCTCTCTGCAATCACCGTCAATCTGTGAAAAATGAACATTGCCCAGCATTCTGCGCGCATCAAAGGAGTAGTGGCATTGCAAAGGAAGTAGCCCTGCACAGATCAGTCTTCGTCCTCAAACGGATTGCTGACATACTCGAGGTCGTCTGAATCATCGTTGAGATCATTGTCGTCGTGACTGGCCAGTGTAACAGCACCTACACCTGCACCGACAGCGGCGGCCCCAGCAACGCCAGCAGCAGCAGCAGTCTTGTTCGTGACACCGCCGGAGCCTGTCTCCTTGGTCGGGCTACGGTCCAGACGCGGGCTGGTGATGCCACGACCGCTGGCCGAATCCATGAGCGCGATCGAGTTTTTCTGGTTCTTGTCCGGTTCGCTGACCTTGCTACCGCTCGTGTTGTCCGAAATAGAAATCGGCGTGCGGCCAGCTTGATCCCACCCTGCATAATCTGATGCGTGTGCCGAGCCACTGGTGTTCTGCGACGCTGCCACGCCACCCCGACCAGCGTTCTTGATGCCGAGTCCGTATCTTTCGGCAAGCGCCCGTGCCTTGCCAGCGGCTGACGGATTCGACGACGCGCCGCCTGCACCTCCTTGGCGCGAGATGATCTTTGCCAATTCATTTTCGGAAACTGGGGAAGGATCCTGGTCGTATTCGCTCGCATGTGGTGATCGTGGTGAAGTAAACTGACGTTGCAACGTAGGGGTAGCAGTCGCCTGCTGGGGCGGCTCGTGGGTGTTAAACCCTCTGCTGGCGCTGCTTCTGAAGTTATTGAAGGCTTGAGCGAGCCCAGCACCAGCACTGCTAGTCCCCGCGCCACTCGTGCCAGCTGTGCCTGGTTGACCCGGACCATCCTGAGGGGCATTGAAGGCAGCGCTAGCTTTCTGACGGAACGTCGAAAACGTAGACGCCGCTTTCGCCAAGCCAGTCTCGGCCATGCGATTGATTTCCTCCTGCCACTGCTTGGCTTCCTTGGCGCCAGGCATTCCAGGAATGAGGCTGTCACCATTCTCATACGTTTGCGACCCATGGTTGGGGGGAGCGTAGGTTGTTCTTGCCCCCGCAGTAGCGGCACCTGCAGGGTTGGACGGAGCATTTCGCCGAACTCGGGGCTGATAGGTTAGCGCATTGGGGTCGTAGGAGGAAGCAGATGGTGTGGAAGGATCTCGTGCGTCGGAGCTCAGGAGACCGCTGAAAAAGGAGCCAGCCCCACCTCCGCCACGGCCGATGCTGGACTGTTTCTGTTGCTGTTGTTGCTGACGCCGAGCCCATTCTTCGTGCTGCCTCTGCTCTTCCTCCATAGCGATGGTTTGCGCCAACAGGGCGTCCGAGTCTGTTCTTGATTCTGTAGTTGAGGGCTTAAAGTTTGGGTCGGACATCTGCAGAAGAGCATTGATGGCTGCCTCTTGATTGCCGCCGCGTGATGACAAAACAGCAGCGATTGTGTCCCTGTCCAGGTCGGGAAACATGACCTTGAGCTCGGACACAGCCGGTGGGACATCAGTAGCTGGTAGTAGAGAAGCGCCTAGAGCAGGCGACATGGCTCGCGGTGAAGATGGCGACAGTGTGGCTGGGGAAGGCGCTTTCCGTGCAGAGGCGGCGTTGCCGGCGGACGTCTGAGCATCAGCAGCTGGCTGCGCTAGTGTATTGGAAGTCTTCTGCAACGTTTCGGCGGGCACTTCCGAGGCAGCCTTTCCATCGTTGAGCGCCTGATCGAGGGACTTGAGATCGATCTCTCCCTTTTGTACAGGCTCTGACATGACTGTTGCTTTATCTTTCAGGTAAAGGCGAATCTCGGTGGTTCAGAAGTAAATGAGAGGAAGCAGAACTGAACCAAGTTTCGAGAGACAATCCTGTCAACGAGGCATGTAGCTGCTCGAATCTGTGACAGAATCCAAAGCAAGTAGAGTGTGAGTGAAAGGTGAGAGGTTGGTGTCAAGTGGTGTATGGGTTTCTTAGACAAGGAAGAGTAAGTTTCGGACAGCTTCCCTGTGCACGGTGGCAGTGCGTGGCAGTGCGTGGCTGTCTGACTTGGCTCGTGCTCGGCTGCGCTTGAGTTTGGGCGGTTTCATGTTTTTAGGATCCAAAATGTTAGAATTCAAAGATTCGCAACTTACGACTTACGACTCTTTTAACTTGGCGGTGCGGTTCACGTCTCAGGGTCTGTTTAACTTATCATTCACGTGATTTAACGGATCGTGAATCGGCTCTCGGGACTCAACTCTAAACTTATCTCTTGATCCACATCTTCATCTTGATGCCAAGGACCTGCAACGGCTGTCTTGACACCAGTTGAAACCGCCTCGAATCTAGTCCACGGTAGGATGGAAAGTCGTTACAGCATAGGAGAAAATGGAATATAACCTAGCGAACGCAACCAGAGTTTGCAGTCGAGACATTCGAGTTTCCCGAACCAGCCGCCAACACCAACGCTATCGTACGAAGCCTACGCTTGATCAGCATCGCAGCTTCTTCAGCCTTTCTGACCTTGTGTGGGTACCGAGGTCGATTGTTTAGGCTGCATGGATGGCTGCTTCCGTTTCATCCGCCCCAAGATCAACTGCTCTTCGTCGGTCACCTCCGAATCTCATCCTTGGCAACCTGCAGATCCTCTATCCCGAAAGTGCATTCTCGCCATCTTGAGTGTCCTTTTCCAGTCTCTATATAGGTCGCAGAGGCCTATCAACCCCTTGGACTGGCATAAGTAGCTGCTCCTTACCACTCTCGGCCATGGGTCCAGACCCGTTCGTCTGATTTCCACGAACGAGCTCAGAGAGCCGCATGCGCGGTCGTCTTGCCTTGTCCCGATCCACATAGCTTCAAAAGCAACCAACATCCGTCACATTCAGCCTCTCGATCCATGGCTACCAACATCTCCGGCTCGAATGCCGAGCCAAGTGGCTCAGCCAACAATGCTACCGGATCTTCGGCCACTTTTACGAACAAGCCTGCGAAGCGCAAGGCCAATCATGCTACCGGATCTTTGGCCTCTTTCACGAACAAACCCGCGAAGCGCAAGGCAGACAAAGCCACAGATTCGTCATCTCCGCTGGATGCTGCTGACGTGCACGGAGCCAAGCCACTCGCAAGGGCTGTTCTTGTTTGCAAGAGATGCCGCTCCAAGAAAATCAAGTGCGATCAGGCTTTTCCAGCATGCGGATCTTGCGTCAAGGCCGGCGAGCCATGTGTTGGTATCGATTCGGCAACCGGTCGTGAAGTCAGTCGCAGCTATATCGTCGACCTTGAGCATCAGGTCGCCGAACTCCGAGCGCAGAATGCTGAGCTCGAGCGCCTTCTAGCCGAACAGCCTGCTTCGCGGCTCACGAACACCGCCCCATCCGGACTCAAACGACCTCTACAACATGTCCAAGTCGAATTTCCGCTGGATCAGTCCGAATCGATTGCCTCGCCCGATCTGCGACCAACAAAGCGTCCAGCCACATCTCCTGACAACGAACGAGAACAACTGGCTTCAAGTCAATCGCTGCCCGGTCTCATCCTCGGACCAGCCGGGGTCGAAGTGATCCCATCCGCAGCGAACGAAACGCGCCAAGCCAATGCACGACCGTCGCTCGGGCGTCTGCACTCACATGCAAGCGGCCTGTCCCCCGCACGTCTCCTATGCCAGGCTATCCAACAATCAGCGCAAGCTGGTCTCCGCATTCGCGACCCGGGCTCTTCCTCGCGAATGAGAAAGCACGCAGCGCAGAGTCACCGCGAGGATCCAAACAAAAGAGCAAACATCAACTTATTCCGAGAGCCGGCGCTCCCAGGCGGCGATCCCGACAATGCTACCCGAGACGGGCGATTAGCAAAGCTGGAAGTCAAGTCTCCCTCCCCTCACAGCGGTACAGCGACACCATCTGACGGCAAGAAAAACTCTCCTTTCGACGACGGCGATCTTATGCAGTATGCCACTGCTACCGAGACTGCCGACATCACCGTCCCTGCACCTGAACAGGCTCTCAAGCCATCTCCGTTACCTGCTCCCTTTCCGCCGCTGTCGATCGCAAGGAAGCTGATCGATGCCTACTTTGAGCGCGTCAACCCCCAGCTGCCCATTCTGGACCGCGCTTCCTTCATGGTGCGCTTCGAGAAAGCATGTACTATCGGCCTTGAAAGAGCAAAAGCCAAGCTTTCCGCTGAGGAGCAACGGCAGCTACGAGGCGGAGACGATGAACTCGCCATCAAGATGCAGCCTGCAGATGGACATCTGTTCCACCTTGTCTTTGCCATAGCTGCTGCCATGGGCTGGACGCGCTCAAATTGGAGCGCGGAGAATCATCACGAGGCTGCCATGCGTTACCTGGATCCCAGACGGTTGACCAGTGCCGCCCAAGAAGGCAACGTGGGCGCTATCATGGGCCGAGACGCTCTTGAGCAGCTTCAGTGTTTGCTCCTCACCGCTCTTTACTCGATAATGCGGCCCATGAAGCCGGGTGTTTGGTACTGCCTTGGCGTCGCCCTGCGTCTCACAACCGGAATCGGGCTTTACTCGGAAACACCAGGTGTTCTCGAAGAGTCTACGCATCTCACTCACGATACCAGTGAGACTCTGGTTCAGAGGAAGCGCCGGTTGTTCTGGTGCTCCTATGCGCTGGACCGCCAAGTCTGCGTGCACCTTGGCCGACCCTTTGGAATTGCTGATTCAGACATCAAGGTGAATCTTCCGTGGGTCGACAACGAAAGAGAAATCGTGCCCGTGCCGATGGAACAAGACGAGAATCGCACTCACGGTGCGGATGCCGTGGAAGATATCGATTCGTCGACAGAGCTAGCACGCAGAGAAGCAGCATCCACCTTGGCGGCACTACAGTCGAGTGATAAAGAGCAGCAAGACGGTTTAGGCCGAGGTTTTGCCGTCTCATTGCCGAAACCTAGAGATGCGAGTCGATGGATTTCTCTTTCCTTTTTCCGCATGCGTATTCTGCAGTCCGAGATCCAGTCTATGCTTTATCAGAATGCGGAGCTGCCTCGTCGATTCGACTCGTACGCTCATTGGAAGACAGACATTCTACGCAGACTTCACGCATGGCGACGCTATGCACCCTCTTCCAAGAGTGACCTTGAGGCCAGTGGCTGCGGTTACAATCCCATTTTCCTGGAGCTCAACTACCAGCAAACGCTTCTGATGGTTTTCGGACTCAGCCCTCGTTTCCCCAACGCTTCCCGCAAAGACTTGGCCAGCGTCGAAGAATGCAGCCGCAGCATTATCAATATGTATGCGACACTTTCCAAAGAAGGTCAGATGAATTATACGTGGATGACGGGTCACAACGTCTTCATCGCCTGTACAAGCTACCTGTACGCTGTCTGGCAGATCAGCGCTACGGATCCGGTGTCGTTCCGTTCCAGCGCCACACTCGGCTTCCGCAGTAAGGTCGATGAGATTCATCACTTTGCTGCTGCCTGCGACAAAGTTCTCTCCTCTTTGCAATGGGCTACTGCGGAGAAGTGCCGAAAGTGTCTGCGCACCATGTTCTACGCCACTTCTGTGGTGATCGAGAAGATTGACAGAATGTCTTCGGCCTTGTCCGGTAATTGTGGCCGTTTTGAAGCAGCGGCAGACCGTCGCGGTATCAGCGACGAAGAAACAAAACAGGAAGATAGCACAGGTTCCGCGAACAAAGCGTCGCTTGCTTCGTCGGGGTCAGAGATAGAGCACGAACGTAGAGAGGCACTCTCATCCTCGAAACGGAACGCGCCGAAGTCAGCGGCTGCAACATCGTCTTGGTCGCTTTTTTCTCAGGACCGCGATTGGCATCAGCCAGCATTCAAACGGTCCATCGACGCTGCGGTTGCGTCTCCTCGATCCGAGTCTTTGATAGGCGCGTCTAGGTGGAACTCAGGCGGTCAGGCGCGCTCATCACCCAATGCAGGCGTTCTGTGGCCCATCGAAAATGAGATGCCAGATCACCATAGTGAGCTTGGCACGAGCGGCCGTGGGCTGAGCTCAAACCCAGGTGAAGCAGGCCGACTAGGTTCGACTCCGGCGGATGCATACGCCAGCGATGCCACCACTCCCAGTCGAGGTCTTGACGTCGGTTCAGCCATCGTTGACACGACGAGCAGCAATTCTTGGTACGCTTTCAGCTCGGAGACCAGCCCAAAGATTCTGTTCCCAGACAGTCCTTCCAACTTTGACATTTCGTCGTTGATGGCCACGTCGGCGATGGAGCTTGATGCACTCTTCAGAGAAGCTGGCTTATCGGCGGGACCTCCCGGCGACCACCGGGACTGGGTGGAGACTAGCACGGCGTCTCTGCACAACGGCGCGATGCTAGCGCCTCCGTTTGCGCTGGGAGGTGATGCTCGCGAGCAATCTGTGCTCAAGATGGAACAAAGCGAGATTATGGGGACCCTCTACGACACGGTTCACCATGGCATCCCATCCGGCGATCAGTCAAAAGAGAAATGGGCTTTCAATGCTGGTGCCCGAGTCAGGAACGAGCAGCAAGGTCTTGCGGGCCCGGTTGCTGAAGCCGAAGCGTTCGAGACTGACTGGGAGGCGCTTGGGTTTGGCTACCGGATGAACGAACCAATGCAACACAACGGCCCGATGCCCTTATTTGCAGGTCATGTAGGCTCACAGCAGCAGCAGCAGCAACAACAAGGGGGATTCCAGGATGCTCATGGTCATTCACATCAGTCCAAGGGTCGAGCAGGAACCGAGTTTGACACGCGTTTCCTGGACTCGCACATGGGATTCTAGCAGACGTTCCGGGGCCAATCAAGTAGGATAGTCACATACAGTTGGAGGCGCGGGAGCATGATGCTGCTGGCCAATCCAACAGTTCATCTCTTGTCGCCTCTTCGTGCTTGAATGATGTTGCGGGTTGTAATCACGAATGATGCCAAGAATACAAACACGACCCAGTAAGTCAGCTTCTGCCCGACTCGGTAGTGATGTTATCACTTCAATCACGAATTCACACGATTGAAAGTGCGCATAAAGATGTTTGGCAACTGTCAGCACGACCCATGGCGGTTGCGGTCTCTGTGTTCTGAGCTGCAGGAGTTGGGCTGCAAAGTGTAATGACACGGCGGATGCGAGTCGAGGCGGCAGACGAGAGAGTACGTGTATTCGTGCTTTGTGTGTGCCAGCAGATACCCTGACAGCGCTCAAGCCGAGACACGAGATGAAGATTTGAGCTACTTAAGAAAAGTGACAACGGCAACTGCAGGGAAAGGATCTGCGCGCATGCATGCAGCCGTGGGAAAAGACGACAGCGCGCGGTTCAGGCGGCGGTTTAACCACGAATAGGGACCAGGACGCCCAGGCAGCAGGTTGCCACAGTCGTGAGTGCGTGTGCCGTGTGCGGACGCGCTTCGTGTCTAATTCACGATTCACCATTCGTGATTGGTGATTATGGATGTGAGACAAGACAGAAAAGAATGAAAAACATGTTCTTCTTCACGCTTCTCAGTCACAAAGCCGTGAGTCACGAGTGTTGAAAGGCTCACTGGCGCGTGAGCAACGAACGTGAATCACGGAACCATGAATGTCTTTTAAGAACTGCCAATCACGAATCAAAAATGCTTCCGTGGTTCGTGGTGGACGCGCGAATACAAGGCTCGGCAACGTCGTAAAGCCACCATTACTGGGCCATGCAGATCTTTTAGGCGCTTGGCATGCAGCCATGCTACTGCATCACGAATGGTGAAAAGCTGACAGCTCTGTTGCAAAGTCGGGCTCTTCCGAATTCAACGGGCCGTTGGCGTCGCTTCCATCTATTCACGATTCTGGGAGGTGACACTCTTGACTGTGTTCTGTCGTGAAAGCGCTTCCTTTCGCCCTTCGCTCCAGCACACTTGCTAATGGCTTGTGCTTGGTGTCCTGCTGTGTCACTCACTGCCTGCCATCCATACCTCCGTCGCCGATCTCACCACACGCCGTCATGGATTGATCCGTCCGTATCTCCACCATTGCAATCACGAATCGTGTTTATTCTCGCCAGTTGTTCGACCACCGACACTCTTTTGCTTCGTTTTATACCCTGTGACTGGATCGCATTCGTGCTTCACCGCCCTAGTCGAAGAGCTCACCACATTCATTCTTGGCTATAATCACCTCGTTGACTCAAAGCCCTGCCTACTTGGTGCCAAAATATATGCGGCTTGTTCCATTGCTGTGTGCCTCATCCACAAAGATGAGCATGTCACTTGCTCGCATCAGCACTCTTGGCTTTCTGCTCGCCCTTGGTTTGACGTGTGCGCTGGCCGCACCGCTCCAAGTAACACTCTCCAGTAATCCGACAACATGCCAATCCACCAAGATCACCTGGGACACATCGACAGGCACGGCACCCTGGACGGTCACCGTTGCACCCCTCGGCCACGTTCCTGTCTCCGTATCGTTTCCATCCAATTACATGCAGGGAAGATCATGGAGCTGGGACTGGAACGTTCCGGGTTACACCACCGCCGTGTCTTCCGTCATTGTTGCGGTCTCCGATAGCACCGGCACTGTGTCAGGTACATCCGCCTTGTCTCGGCTCACCAAAGCAGGCTCGTGTTCCGCACCACCAGAGCATCTCGACTTTGTTTGGTATCCTCCGTCTTCAAGTCCGAGGCAGTGCGACGACTGGCTTCTCACCGTACAAGAGGACCGTGGCAATCTCGGTCTCAAGATGCCAGTGGATCTTCTCATCCTCCCAGAGAATGGCTCGCCCACTCGACTGCGTATCAGCGACGCCAGAAGGAGCAGTGTCGACTGGACAGTCAACTATCCTCGTGGAACCACCTTTGCCATCGCCTCCTTTGATGCTGGGACATCCGGCACAGGCGGAGTCGGTGGGCAGTCGTACACCGTCGGCCATGGCAGGTCGCGCTCGTGCATAGGCACAAACCAGCGCGAGGCGATAGCAGGCCTTCCAGCCGCCTCGAGTACAGCCGCTACCTCGTCACCAGCCTCTTCGACATCCGCACCATCTCGCATGGCCACCTCGCGCGCCGCTACATCTGCCACACGCACCAGCGCAAAAGCGACGCCGACATCCACTGCTGCAGTCAAAGTGAACGCCACCGAAGAAAACTCGGGTCCCTCGGCTGGCGTAATCGGTGGAATCGTTGGTGGCGTTCTGGCAGCTTTGGCCGTTGTTGGCCTTATCATCTTCTTCTACAGGCGACAGCGCAACAATAATGGTCCGGACGAGTATGGCGTTTACAAGAATACCGAGAAGCGTTCCTTCTTTGGCGGATTTGGATCGGCCCGTTCCGCCAACCGCGGTGGCTTCACTGGTCAGGCTTCGAGTGGCCGCTTTGGCGCTTCCACAGACCAACAGGGTGTTATTTCGCCCTTTGTCGCCGGCCGCGCTTCACCGTGGAGATGGTCTTCGCGCCCTGTCGGACTTTCCGACAACCAAGATATGGCACAGCTTCACGACGACCGCAGAGCCATCGCAAACCGTGTCAACGATGCGCCCCGATCCATCGGCCATTCCAGCTCGATCAGCCTGCACAGGAGCCGAGACTCGATCGGAGCTACGGGAGGCGTCGGTCTCAACGTGGCGCCTAGTGTGCACTCGGTGGTGCCGGATGATGCGCTCTTCCCACCGCCTGCGCCTGTCAACCGAAACATGATGCCGGGCCCCAGCGCGTCGATGGGCAGCTTTGGAGCGGGCATCGGTGCTGGTGTTGGCACCGTCGGCACCAAGCGGCATTGGAAGCGTGAGCGATCTGACTCGGGTGGTTCGTACCAGCATCAGCGAGATCCTTTCCGCAACCCTGCCAATCACATCACGCTGTCACAGGAGGATGACGCACTTGGGCGCATGCAGCCGTACGTGCACCAACAGCAAGAACAGCAACCACGACAGCATCCAGCCTCACGCGACTCGATGGCGGCTATTGCCGGTCTACCGCTCTCGCCTTCTTCGCACTACTCAGGAGCTACGCGCTCACGCGACCTAAGCGGCGTCTCGAACAAGCACGACATGAACGACGAGCATCTGTCCACAATGCGTATTCCACCACCAGCGCCTGTTTCGACATCCTTGTTCGACCCCTACTCGCACGCGTCGCGTCTCTACTCTGACCAGGAAATCACCCACCTCAACGCCGCGTTTGGCTCGATCGCCAACGAACGAGCCAACACTGCAACTCCCACTTCGTTGCACTCCAACTCCAGCGCGCCTCGGTACGCCGATCCAAAAGAGTCTGCCGCCCGCTTCAGAACTCTCGACAACCAACTGCTCACCGAGCGCAACAAGGTCGTTTCCGCCGTCTTTGCTCAGGATGACCCATCCGACGACGACGACTGCCTGCCCTACATGTCATAACACCCGCATACAAACACTCTTGTTCGTCTTCGGTATAACCCTTTTCGTGTACATTCGCAATTCGTGTTTCTCTGTCGAGGAAACTTGTTTTTTCATTATCACCTTGCAATCGTGAATCCAACAAGGCACCAAGTGGTGAGTGTGAGCTTGAAAAGCCAAAAACACGCCTCTGTTTTTTTATTCTTTAGCAGCCAACATCGTCACGTACGATGTGGTTGCATCAGCTACAGCGTAATGATATGATCGGGGAGACCACTCAACATGTTTGAGGGTTGTAAAAGGATACCATCCGAATCGGTGATGTTGACCAAACCTTTTTCTTTGGCTTGTTGAAGGTAGTCGGTGAAGCCAGTGCAGCCTAGTGACTGGTAAAATGCGCCGATCCCGGGGAACCCCGGGTTGCGCTTAGCGACTTCGCTGGAGAGTTTCGCTTTCGTCACCGGCGTCATGCCCTCGCTGGTCAAGGCGACAAAGCTCTCGATAAGCGGGTAAAAGCGGCTAGCGTCATCGGCGTGAACAGATCCAGAAGCAGTCGTGCCTTCCGACGTTGTGGAACGCTGCAAGGATGCTAGCACTCGACTCGCCTCTTTGCGAATCGCTTCTAGATCTGCTGGCTTCAGTTGGCCTTCCACGACGCCGGCTTGATCTATCGTTTTGCTGTTGTCTGACGAAACCAGTGCTTTGGATCGAGGCTGGTCGTAAGACTCTGCTTCGTCCGAGTCTTCATCCTCACCATCTGTGACGCTGGTCTTGGTTCCAGGTCGAACGAGTCGAGGATGAAGACGTACAAA
The DNA here is from genome assembly GCF_000328475.2 of Mycosarcoma maydis. Classification (NCBI taxonomy): domain Eukaryota; kingdom Fungi; phylum Basidiomycota; class Ustilaginomycetes; order Ustilaginales; genus Mycosarcoma; species Mycosarcoma maydis. The sequence continues at coordinate 1,552,965 of NC_026478.1, forward strand.
CCGCACGTTGGGCTTGACTCCCGGCTCCGTAGTAACAATCTTGGCCGCCACAGCAGCCTCGACATACTCCTGGAACTCTTCGGCGGTCTTGACTTTCAATCCAGGCACCGCAACCAAAGAGTTTAAAGTACTGATGGTGGAATGACAGAAATAGTCGGTCAAATAGCTGCGTCCCTCGGCCATCTGCTCGAGAAGCAGTGTGGCGAGCGGCAGAAAAATGCGTGGAATCTCATGACCATTTAGAATGGCGAGAGCTTTACCTTTCCCAGAGCTAGCCCCCGTGAGTGTAAACTCGTTCTTCAACGTGTTTTTTGATGAGCCAGAGTCTACAAAGGTACGCTTGGCGGTTGGCATCTTTTTGTCTACCGACGGCGAAGAGGTAGTGGCTGTATCGGTGATACGATTAAAGTATGCAGTAAACTGATTCGAGTGCAGGTGGAAAAGTCTAGGATGCAGCTCGACCGCAAGTACACCTCCGTGATCTGTCAATGCAGGTCGTGCTACTCCGGCTTTTTGAGCAGCAGCTATGTACTCTCTCCAGCCGGGCACGCCGGCGAGAGCGTAGGCGTCCACGATACCATGACGAGCGAGAATCGCAAGCTGGCTGCCAACGTAGGAGCACAGCGGTTTTGATTTGCTCTGTGATCTGTGCTGATTGCAAATCTCAATCAGCGGAAGGAACGGCTTGAGCTTAGGGTCGTTGGAAGAGCTGCTGGACGTTGAACCGTGTGAGACTGGCTTCTGTCGAATGGGTGCAGAGCTGTATGACGAAGATGAAGTGCTCGGAACCGTGGGAGGCGACGATGATGCAGCGGATTGGACGTTGTCGTTTAGTGTGACCCACTCAAAGCCGGACTGCCCCGAAGATCCCAGCTTTACGATACCAGCAGCTTCCGCGACGGCAGCATACTCGGCCCACTTGGCCGCGCCAGCCCGCGAAAAGACGTTCTTATCTTGCTGAATAAGACGCAACGCTACCATCGAACGTAAGGGCTTCGGGTTGCCCTCCTTCTTGATTTGCTCGAGCACTCTGACGAGAGGGTCGAACAGCTTCAGACTACGTTCGGACGGCGATTGATCCTTGTTTTTCAGGGCGCCAAGGGACTTGCCTGCTGACAAGCTGACGTCGCTTGTAGAAGGAGGTTGGTGGTCCGTAGTGTTGGTAGCACTTGGCTTCGGAGGTAGGCCCGAGGCGTTGTTGGTGTAGCTACTGTGCTGCTTTCCATCTTTGTTGGTCTGAATACCAAGCACATCCTGACGCCATGACAAAACTGCGTTAGCCGAGGCCTCGAGAATGGGGACAGCACCGATGGGCGGCGTCACAAGAACGACATTGTATCCTCGATTCCGAAGAATGCCGAGTGGATAAGCAAAGTCACGATCGCCAGAGATGAGAACAACCGTAGCGGGAGCAGGTTGGTCGATGGCATACGCGAGGAGGTCAGTGATCATCATCTTGTCTGCGACATCCTTTCTGCCGCTCTTTGGAGTGTCGATCAGGCTGACACCGCATCCTTGCAGCTCGCTTCTAAGTTGCACTTGTGCCGCATTGGGTGCCTGTGTCTCGGAAGAAAGTTCCAGATAGGCCTTGAAGCTGACGATTGGGCCAATTTCGAAATTTTGGATAGCTGTGCGGACGGCAAGAGCAACGGAACGTCCAGAGGAGCCTGTGGGTGGAGCGCAGTTGTCTACATCCCAAAAAATGGCAATCGGCTCGGCGTCATCTTTGAATCGATCGCGCTTCGCCTTGTTACCAGCAGTGGAGGGCGGTGACAACTCTCGTTGACGATCCTCGCGATCTGAGGTGATTTCATCCTTGCCCATGGCAGAGAGGCTTGGGAAGAACCGTGTTGCGACGAGGAGTGAGCCCGCTCCTAGACCTGCAAGCATCACCCAACGTAGAGTCGGTTGTTGAAGATAGTGAGCCATGGTGCTTATTGAGGCTGAACCGGCCGCATTCTGAGGAGTGGAGGCCATGGCTTTGCCGTGTTACAACCAGAAGAAGACCAATTCTGCGATGCTGATGATTGTGTGGGAATGAGAATGATGTGATACACGTGGATGGCACAGGATATCATGAAACAGTATAGATGTAGGTCTGAGAGAGGTGCTTGACCTCGAGCGATGGATGGTAAGGGGGATTTATCCATGCTGAGTTATTCGTAACTAAGAATCGTGAATATAATTCAAAAAAAAGTGATTGGCCCAAGCTCATTGTGTGACACGCGCCACTTATGCAGACGAAGCGCACATGGTCACTCTCAAAGCGTGAACGAGGAACACGGAAAACAGTCACAGGAGAGTGATTCGTGATTCACAGATTCACGATTCACGATTGGTTGTCTAGACCTCCTTTTGGTACAGCGGTTAAGCCTCAACAAAAACGGGATCACGAACCACATGTCACAATAGTGCGACGTAACAGCGCAGGGTCTGCTGCCGCACTTCCTCTCAACAGGCACGAGGGTCCAACTTTCACGTTTGGATCCAAGCGTGATCTATCGAGGTAGAACGTCGTGAGTGGTTCTGATGAAGCCGGATCGGAATGAAGTCCGAAGCGCTAGCTTTTCCCTCATCTCAGGAAGCAGCTCCGAGCCCCATTACACCCAACGCGCCCCTTACATCTCGAGCATTCGTGATTTGCTTTAGACAAACCTGCGCGAAACGCAAAGGAAACATTTGGCATGATATCGCACCTGAACCACTTCCCACAGACAAACGAAGAGCTGACAATGTAAAAGTAAGGCACATTGCAAAGTATACTGTTCGTCTCATTTCGGAAATTGTCACACCAGGCTTTCACTCTGTGACTGGCACAATCACACCTACCTCAAACAGGCAAGACTGCGGGAGCTGTTTGGCGACAGTCCGCGGTCAGAAGGGCTGTATCAATAGTTCAAGAAGTATGTCAAGGAGCAGTAATGCATACATGTGATTTTGACATAGAGAACATGGATGAGTGGGTAGAATTATATTGCTTACTTTTTCGAGCTAAAGTTGCGCACAGGAAAAAGCTTGTCAAAGTTTCTGCGGTCCATGAACCAGGGATCTTTGGGATCGAGTTGAGCCTTGGCTGCTGTCTCCGTCGGCGTGAGCCCATGACCGCCTGCGACAGGTGACCAGTCGGTCTCTCCGCGTAAACTGAGCTTGAAACGCGACCAGTACTGTCGGTATAAGTTTTTGGCCTTGGTTTCAAACAGGGGTGTCGGCGCAGCCTCGAGTTGATATCCAAACGTTACGTCCTCGCCGAGCAGGATGGACGACGGCACCTTCTGTCGCGTACCTGATTTTGCTGATACCACAGGCCTTCCCTTTCCCTGCGCAAACTCTTCAATCTCGACAGCCGACGACTTGTCGCGTCGATAAAGGGCGTCGAGAGGGTGAAAGCGTTCGCAAGGGTCTTGAGGATTGAGCGAAGCGCTTCTTCTCGAGCGCATCGAAGCAGGCAAGAAGGCACGGAACGGCCGTGCTGCCGTTCGGATTCCGATCTGCGATGTTGCCGGATAAAGTGTCACCCGCGTCGCAAGCCTCGACGGAGTCCAGAAGAAGAAAAGCCCCAGTCCGCCGCCCGTCACAGCCACAGCTGTGCCCGTGACGTATCGAAGCATCATTGGCGCAAGTTTGGTTTTTTCGGGATCGCGTGTGAAGATCGGCCAGCTAAGATGCTGTGTGAGCAGAAAACCTTGGTAGCATCCGGCGCCTGTGAAAACGGCTCCGATGAAGTAGTACAATGCCCTTTTCATGCCAGGTGGGCCCCGGTATAGGACCCGAGGCACGGCCGATGCCCCCGCCTTCGCTGCGCTCATTCCGAGTGTTTGGTGTTTCAAGGAATTCCTATACTGTTTCGGTGCGCGCCCCGGTGGTCTCAATGACGCATGTATTGAGGTCCCGTTTTGTCAGTTCGAGGAAGCCGTCCTACAAAGGAGAGCGAATCTTCTCATCCTGCTCACTTTTTCTGACCCCGAAGTGAGAGGGATTCCCGATTTCCGAAGTCTGGCAAGCAAAAGAATTACGAATACCAGACACGACACGGAACTTCACTGATTAACTTACCTCGACGCTGCTATTTGTGCTCATCGAAAGATCTGTCTGTAATCACTCATGCCTATTGAAGTTGATTTTCGACCCAGACGGTACATTAGTGCTGATCATGTAAGATCTGATTCGGTAGCGGTTAAGTGAAGGGGAGAGAGCGGACAACATACTAGGGCAGGCAGTGCAGAATCAGCTTCCCTGCTTCCATACTGCAAGCTGTCGTTAGGTAAAGCTGCCGATGTTCAAACCTACAATTCTTCCGTATATGTATACACTTTATATTACTTAATCATAACGCGGCCTCGTAGCTCAGGGGTAGAGCGTCGGCTTCCAGCCGTACATAGGAACATTCCGAAGGCCATCCGTTCAAATCGGGTCGGGGTCAACGTTTTTATTTCTTTTCTTCTTCAATTTTTGTTGAATGGTGAAAGACTCTTTTTGCTCGAAGGGGAGAAGGAGCAAGCTTGTTGCTGAAGAGCACCGTGTTAGTGTGTCAACGTTGGCCTGTGCAAGACTGTGATTAGGGGAAGGAAGCAGTGGAAATGCGGCTCTTCCGAGTCGCCGGCTTGACTTCGAGTTGCCGCGGTTGCTAATGCCACTGAAACTGGAAGATCAGCCAGAATCTCGCACAACATTCGCACTGCAACTTGAGGGAGACAACTTTATCTGGCTCGAGGTGGGATGACGGAAGATCAACTTACTATGAGTTATTGTTTGGAAGTTATCTGCGACTGCAACCATTCGCAATCTAGACATGGGCAACATCACATCATCACAGCACGACAGCGCCAAGTGTCAGAGATTAGAGTTGAGACGACAGGCGAACTCTACAACGGGATCCGAGACTCAGATTCTTGAAGCTCGCCTCGCTTCTGTTGGTAGCAGCGTGATGGAGCAGCCATGATTTTGTCTGATGTCCAGTTTCGTCATTCATGATTGGGCAAGCTAGCTAAACTACTCACTAACCACTAGTGGCCCGTGAAATTTTGGGCACAGCGCACAGACCAACTACGAATTTCACGGACACGGTGTTTGTGCTGATATGCCTCAATGGAATGTGGAGTTGGTTGCTTCCAAAGTTCACACGTTTGTGAATTGAACGACAGCAATCACGAATGTCCAAGCGGCCCTGGTTCCACCTCGCTTAGCGCGCTGTCACTGTCCGTCAACCGACATCTATGGCCAGGATGGCGTGAAAGCACCTGCTTCTGCCAATCACGAATGTGTCTCGACATAATTTACGACGATCCTAACACGTTGCTGCATCCCACCAGTGTTCTACCAGACTGACTGTGTGTTGGCACTTGGTCTGAGCAACAAAAAAGACGCCAATTGAGATTAGAGCTTCCCGAGGACCTCGGGACTGAGCTGCATCTTCGACTGACAGAGATGCCAGTTGTTGCTCGCTGGCGCGTTCAGACTTAGACATCCCAAAAGGTATATATAGGTACCTGGACACAGAAACTATCATCCGTCATCTCTGCTCTCCACATTTGCCTTTTGACCAAAGCACCAAGAACCTCTTTTACAATGTCCGCTCCCGCTCCCGATCAAAACGCACCTCCCGCCGGCGGTCAGCAGGACGCCCTCGACAAGGCTGTCCAATTTGGCACCAAAAAGGCTGGCCACGAGCAGAGCGGCAGCACCGTCGAGAAGATCTCGGATGGCATTCGATCTGGCTTGTAAGTTGAATCTCTGATACTAGAAATTCGAATTTGCCGGTGAACACCCTTTACTAATTCCCATACCTTGTTGGTTCCATCACTGTTCCTCTACACAGCAAGAAGCTTACTGGCAAGGATATCCCCATCGAGGACAAGCAGTAAAACCCTTCGAAGCTGTTTCGTTGCCAAATTTTGTAGTCTTTTGCCAATACCCGCTTAATATCGAGTTCGATACCAGCCTCCCTCGGGTCACATGCCCCTCCTTAGGCTCCTTTCTGTCCGTACTATCTCAATGACAGTGTGTTCATGATTCTTCTTACACCAAGGCCGTTTTGTGTTTGTACTTCGCACTGACTTTGCGTCGACGCTCGCTTTAGCCCTGTTGAATCTCCATGCTGAGGCGAAGAGCTGGACGCACTTCCCAGTGTTTCGTCAAGCCCAAACGAACATTGTTACGACACCAGCTCAGGAAGCTTAGGATGCTTTGCTTTCATGTTTCGTCTCCATGCTTCAGTTTGTTCGTCTTTGTACGACACGTGTAGACGACTTTTGAAGGTTTGACCTGTCTACTGAGAGCCTGGTCAATCTGTGCCATTTCGGCGGCTTTCGTTGTGTTCTTGAAATGCAAAGCACTTCTTGCGCCCGGTCCGAGCCAGGACGTGCACTAGGGTGCAGGATTCTCACGCTATAATCGACACCGCATAATCTTCAGTGCGGTCCCTCTGTGAGATAGAGGTGATAGATACGAGCAGTCGCCAGGCACGACATCACAGCTTACAGAAACGCTGTCGTCGACTCTGTCGACATTTTGGAGCCAGACAAAGCAGATCTCGCGCTCGACATCGTTTGACATTTATGGTGAGCGTGAGGACTTAGTTGCATAGACTCAGTCTGTCGTTCAGAGAGGTAGTCATGCAATCCAAGCTCGGACGACCACTAGCGCCGGTCTTGCTGCGTGATGAGTGCACCATTTCTCCACTTTCTGTTCCCATCACCTGAAGCGCTGTTGCAGATTGCGACGCAGGTTCTCAACATTCTAGTCGGTGCGGAATAGAAAGAGAGCAGCGAGGAGCAAGCCGCAAGGATGACGTTTTGAGCGATGATCCTACAGAGCTGCCATCATGAGCAGAATAGGTCATGTGTGCTAAGAATGTCTGTGTAGAGCTGGGAAGAGTGCAAAGCGGCAGTGAATGGAAAAGGTAGACTGCCGAGCCTCGAAGCGAGCTCACTTGAAAATGTTAGTGACTGTTTCTCTTCTCGTTGCGCTTCTGTGAACAGCGGTCCCTTCAGATTCAGCTGCAGTGAATGCTTGTTCATACAGAGATATCGCCAACGGCCCATTCGATGCACCAAGTGAGATGCTGTATTGACGCAGGCATAATGACGGTTGAGTCAGAGGCTTGTCTCAACGCTACAGCCAACTTTGCTCTATTCGAATTCACGATTCGGAGCAGACCGCGATGCTTGAGCTTCCTCAGCCCTCCTGGTTGAAAAGCATCAAGTGCAGCAGTCACGAGTGAGTCGTGAGTCACGAGGGCGCACAGGTGAGGGTGTGGTTTACCAATTCCCGATTTTGAAATGACGATCCAACATCCGCATTTTTTTGCTCTGTGTCTCGTGTCTGTGCGTTTTCGAGTGAGGAGTCGTGAGTCTTGGCTTCTCTCGGCTCGACTCCGATTCACGATTCACGATTTGGACCAACACCTCCCTCCACGCTGCCCAACAATCACGAATCACAAATCACGAACGGTGCGCACAGGGTTCATTGCGCTTGTACCGATTTGTCACTCCGCTTCCGAGCCTGAGCCAATCTCTGTCTGCTAGCCTGAATCACTTTTCTTTCCACCATCTGAAGCACGCATTCTCAACAAGAGCAGGCTTCTGACAATAAATCAAGACTGATCCTATCAGTCCACTGCAAACATGACAGCACCGCCTCCGTCGACAGGGGCCAGTGCTCAGCAAGCGCATCCGCTCCGACCGTACTATCAACCGCCTGAGGACTCGGTGTTTATCGCTACCGCTCCGCGCTTCAACACATCCGGACTACCCAAAGCAACGGCCAGCTCCTCTTCAAAGACTTTTGGTGGCAGCACTATGCCCAAACCGTCCTCGAATAGATACATGTCATCTAATGACGCCAAGCCTTATGTCGCGACAACATCGGCAGGCGGCTTTAATGAAGCGGATGCCGGCATCTCGGACATCTTGCGCGCACTTCTCATCAGTGGTGCGCTTCAGTACACCAGCACATGCCTCGCGATGCCTTTCGAGGTCGGCAAACTCCTTTTACAGGTTCAATGGGTACCTAGAGACGATGTCTGGCTCTCTCTCACGCAGCAAGCAGCCCTAGCAGAGCGACGTACCATCTCCACTACCACACGGCAGTTGAAGGCTCCCCCTCATCAGTCACAGGCAGAGGAAACGACGGAAGCGTGGGAGCAGGAAGTGTCTCCCGAGGCCATCGAGTGGGACGACGAAGCCAGTGCGCACCAAGAAGAGGAGCACCAAGACGATCTCATCGAGGCAGACCTTTCGGATGAAGACGATGCTGACGCTTACTTTCGCGATGTCACCTCCAAACCAACTCGACCGAACACCTCGCTCTACTCTGAACGCAAAAAGAGGCGCATGGTAGATGCTTCTGGCTACGTTATGCGCCAAAGCGTCTACGATCAAGGCGCGCGACCCGAGTTTGTCATGCCAGTCGTGGTGAGAGGGGGGGTGTGGGAGATGATGAAAGCCGTCGGCCGCGGTAAGGAAGGCTGGCTCGGTCTCTGGAAGGGATCCTTGACCTCGTTCGTCCTTGAGGTGACATCGTCCACTATCCAACCCATCATCTCTTCCATTCTCTCACTGTTTGCGCCCACAGCGCTCTCTCCTTTGCCTCTGGCGTATGCCCCTTACCCATACAAGACGCTCGGCCTACTGCTTTCGTCGCATCTCGTTACGGGAATCCTGGTATCGCCGCTTGACCTCGTCCGGACCCGTTTGATCTCGCAGAGCACGCTTCCAGCACACCGCAAATACAGTGGTCCATACGACGCCATCAAAAAGACACTGAAAGAAGAAGGTGGTTGGAAGACGGCGTACCTACATCCCAATTTGCTCATCCCAACCATCCTCGACTTTACCCTGCGACCGTTGCTGTCGCTCGCTGCACCGCTGCTCATCGAACACACATTTCGACTCGAATCCAACACGCATCCGATCAGCTATGCCATTGCCGAGCTCGCAATTTCCACTGCTTCTCTGTGCATTACTCTTCCCATCGAGACAGTGCGCAGAAGGCTGCAGCTTCAGGTCCGCAGGCCACACGATGCAATCTCTGAGGAGGCTGCCTTGACTTCGTCACGCAAGATCACCAGCGCGACTCTGCAACAACAGCAGACTACGACAATTACCACCGCGACTTTACGTGGTGGTGTCGACCAAGCCACCGGCAACGTGGGCGTACGAGGTCTGCGCACGTGTGTCGAGACCCGACCTATCCCTTACGTTGGTGTGGTGGAAGCCATCTACCGTATTGTGACGGAAGAGACTATCGCTACGCACATTCGATCGTCATCCAAACCAGCGGAAGCGAGCTCAAAGGAGACATCGCAGGGCGACACTTCGGAATGCGCTGGAGCAACTCACGCGCTGGCTCAGTCGGGCATCTTGGCGGCAAAGACAGGTCACTCGTCTCTGGGCGGACTTCGTTCGCTCTACCGTGGCTTCGGTATGGCGTTCAGCGCCAACTTGGTTGTATTCATGCTGACGCTTGTGAGCGGCGAGCGTGCTGGCCCTGCCGGATGGGCCGAGATCTAGCAGTATGCTTGGCCTTGTATTTGCAAGTACACACCACCCTCGTTCATGAACCTGTTCGTTCGATGATGCTCGTCACGCGCTCCGGTTGATTTGTAATGTATAGCTGATCTACCCCTTTGGATATTTCATGTGTCTGAATAGCTGTGCTCAGAATGTGTACCGTCTGTACAAGAGAAAGAGTCGGAAGATATTAACGATGTCATCTTTGTAGAAAAGGGTACCAAAACGACAATAGAGAATTCAGGCAACGGACAGCTGAAATGCTTCGAGAGGTGCCCGAGTGGATGTGGGCTGCAAGGTCTGGGGTCTGACTTGAGCACGAGCAAACCGTGTGCAAGATGAACTCTTGTTGGGTAAAACCCACAGTCAAGCGAACCCAGTTATGCAATCGTGAATCTGAATTCCGTGTACTTCAGGCACATGCTCGTGACTTGACTTGATGGCTCGAACAAACCACGTGGAAACGAGAATAGGGTTTTGAGTAGGCACATGGGGCTGTATGTGGCGTGTCGTCATCCGTGATCACGCGAATCAGGTCAGGGAGTTTCCTGGAAAGACATTGCCTGTAAGCGAAGCACGTGAAGGTTCATGGTCGTCTCTCTGACGCCAACACAGGAAGCTTTGTCGTCTCACCTGTGCAGACGGTTCTTGTTTGTATCGCTGGCCAGCATGTTTTATTTCGGTCAAGCTATATGGATCACATCATCGGAACGAGTCAATGAAGCACCACAAGGCGCACGCACTGAAAGGCTCACTCTCGAGCTTCGAAAGAGTCGAGTAAAGAGCCTCGTCTTAGTATGGCACCCTACTTCTAGCCATCGCTGTGGCTGCCAGCGCCTTGGTCACCGCAGCATTTGACGAATCTGCCCAGGTTGATGCCATTGCCTAGGCCAGCGCCGTCAAGGCACATGTTGTTCCTCGACCAGAACGCGGTGGAAGAATGCTCGCGAGTAGTATCACAGCAGTATCTGGTGGTCTTGGGATCCGGATCACCGGTGCCGTTCAAATTCTTAGTGCAGTAGGCTGAGCGTGCGCCGTAGACCTGCGCAAAGAGCGCACTGCTGGCCACGACAAACAAGGCGAGAGATAGCTGGAAGGTGCGCATCTTGTTCAGGACAAAGCGGTATCTCGAAGGGTGGATGTTGCTGGGTATGCATCGAGACGGGGTGGTCAGCAAGAGGGTATTTGTAGCTCTTCGACGTCGGTATGCAAAACTCAGTCGAGTCGCTACTCTACACGCGCCATTCGGTCACATACAACACGCAAAGCTTTACGGTAAGTCCTCTCCCGTTGCTGTGGATTCAACATGTTTACCAAGCGGATCTCGTCTACACAGAACCGCTCGATCCAATCCAGGCGCACCCTTTCGAATCATCTGACCCAGCTTTCCTGGAGTGAGTTCGGCATCTGACACGGCTTGCATCGAGCATCGAGCATCGAGCATCGTACACGACTTGTGAGTTCCAGCACTGCACCATGTACGACGTCTACAAGCACGACCTTGATGCCCACGCTCATAGCCAGTATACGCCTCTTCTCACGCGCGAACAACTCCACCGAATCTCACGTCCCAGCGGCAAACAAGTCTCGAGAATGGGCTTGACTTGGTAACGGCGAAGAAAATGTCTCGATAACAAGTGCGACCTATTGTAGCCTTACCATTCTCCAGCTGTGGATGCAATTTGGCTGAAATCGTGAATGAAGCGGGACTTGCAAAAAAGCATAATTGTACCACCAGCACTCACAGACTGTAGTGGCCCCTGAACTTGAACGGTACCAAATGAAGGCGCGCTGGAAAGTGTTGGGATGAGGTGGTGGGTGGGACGAAACGAAACGTTTTGAGCAGGAGCTTATATTTCCTTGGCGACGACGGTTGTCACAGAACGTGCAGTTGCAGCTTGACTCTCTCACACCATCGCACCGAACACGAGCAGGCCTCGACACGAGTCGGTCAATCGAGCTCGACTGAGCCAAGTATCAACGAATCGCATTTCTTTCTCAACCGTTACGCTCGTCTGAGTCGACGCATTTCCACACTCTCCTGTCTCTCCCTTTGGCTTGCCTTTCTCGCTTTGTTGGGCGCTACGAGCGGCAAGCTCTCGGAATGTTGGCACGACTCTGGCAGTCGAGCGTGACGAGCTTGGTTCCACTCCTCCTGCGGCTACTGTTGGCACCATCGTACATTACGGCGTACCACCTGTCACCTACTGACGGACAAGCCGATATCGGAGCTTATCACGTTCAGCCAGGTCGCTGTGCAGGTGTCGAAAGGCGGCTAGGTAAGGCGAGGTACAGCTACTTTTTTGGACCATCGCCCTTTCAGACAACCTTTTCAGCCGATTCGTCATCCTCGTCCCAAGATGCAGGTTTGGGAATCGAGCAAATGGATTCGACTTCTCTCTGCGCTTTCGACCCCGAGCTCACCGAAGGGTACGGTGCTGGATTTGACAACATGCGTTTCTACCTCGTCTATTCTCGCTGCATCTACGGGACCAACGAAATGCGCGCCCTGTGCGGTACAACGGACGGCAAAGGCAAACCTATCGATAAGATTTTCAACTTGGTTCAAGCGACCTGTCCTCGGGGAACGAGGTGCAAGAATCTTTGTGCCACCATGCATGATCCGACATTGACCAGTCCTTATGCAGCCAAGCAGGTGCAATTGGCGCAGTGCATGTCGGAGCAACAGTGGCAGTTCTTGACCGACATGTATCGACCCAAGTCGGCTTTGACCAAGCCAGCAGCCCAGATGTCGGCACCGCAAGCTGCCAATCCGCATTCTGCCCAGACGGATGGCAGGCTGGATCCGACAGTTGTCGACAAGGTGCCTGCAAGCAACCCGCATCATGATCAGACGCATACGGACCAAGACGGTACGATCGCAGGTAAAGTGCTTCCGCTCGCTGCAGCCGGACGACCGGCCGGACCATATACAACTGGTCATCTACAACTGCCTCCCAACGCCAAGCCCAACACTCCGAAACAAGCCGTTGATTCGTCGCCACCCTCATCACCCGCGCAATCTCCCGCCGAACCAGATGCCCCCGGCGACGAGGCCACGAGACAGACACAGAAAGCACCGACACCGATGGGCTTCCGCAAGCGTAGTGTGCCTTTTTCTTCCGGCTTTCTTCGTCGCCACAGAAGCAAAACAGTCGCTGCTCGTTAAAAGCTCCAGAAAGCTTGACCCTGTCCACCGTTGTTTTTCAACTCGTGTTGTTGTTTCTTCTTGAGTAGAGTTTTCCATGTTCCTCACAGCTGTGCTGCGCCGTAACTTGCTCCGTTCATTCAGAGGTGTTCCGTCCGCCACTCTTGAACGTCTGTGAACTGAGTGCGCGCGAAGCGAAAGCAAATCGTGAATGTGAGAGATGAACGTAAAGACTATGACAGTGAAACCTCTTCTCTATCCGGCCGCTTGGCATCGCGTTTCGCCTTCCCTTTCGAGCTGAGCAGTCTTTTCCGAACTCCTTTCGTGATCATTGTGAGCGTCGAAGTCGTCTGTCGAAATCTAGTTGGTGCCGACAGGTCTGGTAATTCTGTCTGCATGTGCAAACAAGCAAGAGTCCGAACCATGTCAACGTGGGGTCGAGGTCAAATGTGTCGACGACTCGGTAGAGCCGTGCGCCGAGTAGTCAGTATGGACATGGGGAGCCGTGTCGGATGTCGATGTGCTGGCAGCGGGGTATGGAGTTGACAGGCATTTGCTTGCCGACTTTACCACATTCGGACTCGAACAGAACTCGCTCGCTGAGGGCCTTGAAGGACACGGCTTGCACAAGCCTTGGCATCGGAACTAACCGCAAAAGGATATGACAGTGAGATCCTATTCGCAGCAACGAGATTGTCTTTCCCTCGTCTATATATACCCTGGTTATCGCTTTCCACCCAGTATACCTGCATCAGTCACCACTTGTTCTCCGTCCATCTGCTTGCTATCTGCACGATGCGCGAATTCCAACCAACCATTCTCCTTCTCTTCGTAGCATGCACCCTCTTCACCGAGGTTTACGCCGGCCATACAGCCTACTGCACCGCCAACCGCAATGGTACAGGTCCAGCCGTGTACCGGACCACCAAAGACTGCTGCGCGGCCACTCGCGAGCACTCAACCACCGCCTTCAACGAGGCCACTCACACCTGCCAGGACGCTCTCGGACTCGGCAACGGCATCAACATCGGTAGATTCGCTCGTTGCTGCGATAGCCGCGGCGGCGGCAGCCACAGCAACGGCTAGACCAAGTCTCGTTCCACGCCCAATTGTGGAAAGCCCATATCAGTGGCTCGGCACAAATGATGTAGCCCAAGGAGAACACACCTCCGTTTTTGTCTGATCGTTTTGACTCTGACGTTAAGAAAATATGCTGGCCAGCGAAACATCCAGCGACTAGTGAGAGAACAAGAATCACGAATCACAGTCGACGAGTTTCGTGATGAGCTTCCAGTGTAGTATAGTGTTGTATATCGTGTGCGGGAACTGATTCTGGGCGGCGTATGCGGACGACCGGTAACGACGCACTTTGCGCGTTGAGACGCTCCCACTCACATCCGAAGCAAGGGAATCTCAAGCTCATCGCCCACCAACGCCATGGCCTTAAGAGCTAGCTCTCCTGCATTTGCCTCTTTCACAGAAGCATCATACCGCGCATCCCGTTCGCTAGCGGCTAGCACGTCACGGGTGACACCAATAATGCCGAGCTCGAGCCCCAAGTCGCTGAACGTCTTGGACATTTCTGCGCTGTCAGCTGGAACAATGGGTGGTAGCGACGTGCCGATACTCGCAGTACTCGTCGAGGTGCCAGCAGTTGACTTGGCCGACGATACAAGCAGCAAGAAATGACGATAGGCAGCGAAAAGATGTGCGCGTTCCGATGCGTGCCAGCCTTGGGACGAGCGAGGGACCAGCTGTTTGGTTGCCGACCCGGTATATGTTGCCGGATAAAGACGCAGCTCGACATACCTGTTCAGAACATAATTAAGCTCTTCCTGGCGGATTCTTTGCATTGGGACCATGCCTCGAATTTCAAGGTCGCGCGCAAACGATACCAGCGTTTCTTCGCAACGAGACGTCAGATGTCGAAGCAGAATCACGGCCACTCTGCGACGAGCATCCGTGTCTTGTGAAGCGCTGCGTGAACCTTTGCCAAAGTGACCAGAGCATCCGAGAAAGAGCAAGTCGAAGCACCAGTATGCGTAACGTTCGTTGGTCGTTTCGCTAGGGTCATCCACTCGCCCGCTTTCGCTGTATGAGCTCGTTTGCGTCTCAAATGTGTATAGTGTGGAACCGAGCACCAACGTATGCCCAACACGCTCGATGAGGTGATCCGGAACCTCGCTCCCTCCTAAGTACGGAAGCACGTGTTTCTCGATGGAACTGAGCACGAAGAGGCCGAACAGCTCGTCAGCATCCTTGACGTGTTTAGGCAGTGTGCTGGCGAGCGACGAGTCTGCAAGCACTGCGGCTTGGATGGCATCGATAATCTTAGTCCACAGTATCTCGACAGTCTCTAGACTGAGACGGCCGTCTTCCGTCCTTTTCTGAAGCTTGGGGCAGCATAGTGACAGGATCCGACATAATGTCAGAGTGGCGAGCTGCCAAACAGGGCGAGCATCGGCCTTGCGTTCCGAATTGCAACTAGCGACCGGGCTGTCCTGACACTCGTACTTGAGTTTGATCGGTACAATGAGCGCAGCCAGAAGGCTTTCGAAAGCGCCGCCCTCGTATATGCTGATATCGTCCTCGTGCTTGACAAAGACGCTGTAAGCCTCTTCGATGCTCGCACGTGACAATGCAATAAAGGTAGGAGCTTTCTTGTCCTTGCTTGCATCTAGCTCCGTATTCGAGAAAGCCAGGCAGATGCACTCTGATAGGTCAGATAAAATGAGCGCGGGGACACCCTTGACATTCGCAACAGATCTGGCTGTGGCGCGAGCTGCCACCTGAACGTTGGTTAGACTCGCTCGATCCGACATGTTATCGGGACTGTGAGGGTAGGAGACGCAAGCCTTGAGACTTGTGAGCAGCGCTTCAACATTTGCCTGATCGAAGTCGGCCTGCAGAACGCGGTGTATGGGCGGAAACGCTTGAATATATGCCAGAAGGTTCGCTTGCGTGAAACGGAAAGTGTTCACCGCTTCGCCTTCAGTGCACTTGTCCGCCTTGAGTTCTCGTGTCTCGGGCCGTCTTGATGTCGCTCGACGGACGTGCTCACCGATAGCGATCCAGCTCTTCCAGGCCGTTCGCCAGGCCATCTGTGCCCTGGCACGTGCCGGTTCGTCTGGCAGCACTTCACTATCTACGTTGGTTGACACTGAGAAAGTGAAACACTTCATAGCCGCCTGCGAGAGATCGGCTGGACCGCTGAGGAACGTCGCCGTGGTCAGATCAAGCAATCTTGACCATGTTTCCTCGAACGCGCTGCTGTGAATCAGCTTGGTTGGCAAGTACGCTCGTACCACCTCGCCAAATTGGGTAAAAGCTAGGCTTTCAGATTCCTGCCATTGCTTGAGCTCGCTTGGAAGTATGCCCATCAGTTGTGCCTTTCGGTCTTCTTCTGCTTTGCCACCTTCGCCTCCGCCTCCGCTTTCGAGATCTTTAATTGATGCGCTCAACACTTTGATCAACGGGAAAATAATAGTATCGACAATCTCCTGCCACGCTGCGGGAGTGAGCATGTCGCCGTAGTGTTGAAGCACTCGGAAGAGGTTTGAGATAGCGCCGTTTCGCACTTCTGCACGTGGACTCTGAGAGATGGACAAGAGGCATTGGAGGAGTAACAGCCAAAGTGGTTGCGTCTCCGTGTCGACGTAGGCTGCATTGGGGTCTGTCGACTTGGTTTTGGCTCGAGCGGCCATCTCTGCTGTGACGCCCCATAGGCATCCGTTAGCGGTGAGCGCCACGTTGACATCGAGATCCTGACTTCCGAAATCGTTGAGGCAGCCGCAGCACCTCCCTATCTGCTCGGCATCCAACGCTGACAAGAAGTCAGAGCAGACCAGCTGCAGACACGAAAAGCCAGCCTTGACTAGAGTCAATTGGACCTTCTGAACCAGGGCAGAGGACCCTAAGACGGTGTCTGCATTCCTCTTGTCCTCTTTGCAAGTGGCGGAGCAAATGTCAAAGATGGTTTCCCATCCGCAGCCAAGCGAATGTCCGAATGTCTCAAGGATCTTGTTCAGATGCTCGACGGACGAGGTTCGGAGCTCCACATCGACAGGCGCTGCCCTGCGTCCATCGAGGATGCCGGCATTGGAAAGAATTTGCAAAGCCTGTTTCTGCAATCGCAATTTTTCGTGATGATCTGGGTTTTCTGCCGCCTCAGACATGGTGCCAAAAGCGATCTTGTTCAAAGCTTGCGAAGCTTGTGCACGCCAGTTTGGGGGAAGCCGGGGACTGGAAAGTGCCTCGATGAGGTTAGTAGTGACCGCTTGCCATCCTTGGTCTGCCGGGAGTCGACAGAGCCGCGTGGTGTTCAACGATGCGACCAGATCAAGGCAGGAGATCGGATAGAATGCTGTTGCAGCCTCGTCTCTGCTGCTGGACGGACGACCTTTGATTTCGGACGCTCTTGGAGAGGCGGGTCCGCTGTTGCTGGCTGCTGCTGATCTCGGAATCATCTGTGCGGCCAGCAGCATTTCGCCACTGAGACGGCAGAGTGACGAGATAAAATGTACAAATGCGCTATCATCGAGCGACGCGGTGTTCTCGAATACGTTTTGGATATGTGCTTGCAAGCGACTGGGCTGCAGATCCGCAACGTTGAGCAGCTGAAGCTGACTTCGGCCTGATCGCGTGTCGAGCGACACCATTGAGGCATGCGTCAAGGTCGAGAGTGTGGCGCGGCCGTTGCGGCTGGTATCGGCATCTTCGTCCTTGCCAGTCTCATCTTTTGATCCAGTCGATGTACTCAGCGAGACGAGCGAAGCTTGAGCGGTGCAAAGACCGCTGAGAACAGGATGCCAGAAAGGACCGAGTGCGCCAGAGAGATAGTACGCAACCTGAACGTACGCCTTGAGACATGCCAAGTTACGAGTGGATAATGTTGTATCACTTGTTGAGTGCAGCATAACAGACGGAGCGCCCGCATCCCAGCCAGGGACAGCCAGCGTGATGAATCTGGTGATAACCACATCACGCTCCTGTACCAAGTCAAGGGCGCCAGTGACATTGGTGAGGTTTCTTAGCGCCAAGAGCGTTTCTTCAAAGATGGAATCGTTGCACTTGATGCGCAAATGTTGGGCGAGGACCTGGCTCAGCGGAAGTGCCGAAGACCTCAGCATGGCCTTTGTGAGACGAAGGCCATCACGCTCTGCTGGATTGGTGAGAGCAGCAATGTCGGCGTCTTGCATGGCTGGTGGAGCTGGCGCAGATTGCTTGTTGCGAGCGTTGACGAACCTGGAGTACAGAGGAAGGGCGTACAGTGCCATGGACTGGGTGAGGAGGTGGCAAGACTGGAGCGCCAGGAGCTGTGGGTAGGTTTTGGGTAGGGCTGGCGACGCAACTACGGGAGCTTCCGTCTTATCGAGTTGATCGATAATCTGGATGGAAGGCGAGCTTGTAGAGGAAAGGGTTTCGGTTCCAGTGTTGGCAGAGGAGCCAATCATTCCGGACATTGCAGCGCTAGCAACGCCAGCTGCAGCCTCGTAGAGACCTGAGAAACTGCGGTCCGTGGAAGGCCGCACGCGACTTTTGCGTGGACTGTGAGGGACTTGAGAGTCATCGGTTGTGTTGTGCATGGATGGCTCTTGAGCGAACATGATCTCGCCTTGCACGAGGACGTTTTGAAGTGTTTCGACGAGCTTGGAAAAGACTGGTATGGTGGCTTTGGTAGGCTCGCTTGCGCTAGTATCGGTGCTACCGGAGTCATACCAGAGCCACAAGTTGCGAAGAAATACGTCGTCAGAACATAGACTGCGAAGCACTTCGAGAGCCAGCACCTGCTGCCAGAGTAGAGATGGAGAGCCACCGTGCGCTGCGAGTTCCTGTGCTGAAGGGTTGATGGTGCGAAGAAGAATGGAAAGGAGGATCTCAACTTCAAGAACGAGATCGGAACTGAATTGACGCAGCAAGAGGAAGAGGAGACGCATAAGCCGAAGGTGAATGGGGAAAGCAGGGGGCTCGCTGAGACTCTTGATGAGGAGAGGGCAGACCTTGGAGCGAAGAAGATAGAGAAGCTCCGGATGAGAAATGGATTGTCGATTTGCCGAGCCTGCAGAGGCGAAGAGGCGCTGATGATTGGAGAGAACACTTTCGACGAGCTCGAGTGAAAAGGTTTTGGATAGCGAGTCGAGCGACAAAAAGGTAGCGGGTTCGGCATTGGCGAGAGAGCAGAGGTCTGAGAAGACAAGATAAGCATCGCGTGATGATGGAAAGAGGGTGACGGCCCCTTGGGGAAGATCGAGCGACATGGCCGCGACGGGTGCTAGAGCCGCAGCGTCTTCTCCGCCTCCTTTGATGCCGTCGAGCACGGCGTCTTCGTCCTTGACCTTGTCGAATACAGCCATGACGCTCTGCCGCAGGGTTGCGGCTGCCGTGGAACTGACGACGGCGACCTTGCTTCCCTCATGAAGCTTGAATCCGAGCATGAGCGTATTCGAGAGGTCGGCATTGTGCAGATTTGGGTAAGATGAGAGGAGCGCTGATGCGATCTGGAGGATCTTGAGCTGAACATCTACGTCGCTCCTGGTGGGTGGGGTGAGGAGCTTGTTGAGCGTTTTGACGATGATGGGCACGCCGCTGTCTGGAACAAGTCTCTGAAGGAGGATGCGCTGCAGGAGAGCCATGGCGAGCGAGATGAGCTTTGGCAATTTGGTTTCGCAGCTCAACAGGATGGGCTTGAGCAGAGGATGATCCAACGGTGGACTCTCATCGTTCCGCAGCGAGGCAAGGAAGACATCTGTATCAGACCTGAGCCTCGTCAGCGCGCTGTCGGTGGCCTGCTTGATATCAGGATGCTTCCGTCGAGCCTCGGCACCAAGCGCGGTGAGCTCAGAAGTGAGCAGCTGTGCCATTCTAGCTTGAACTTGCCCGTTTCGACAACGACGACGACGACTTAATCTGACAGCCCGATGGCTCCGACTAGATGCGCTAGGATAGACCAGGGAAGGATCCTACGCTCCGAAGCTTAGCGCGGAAGAAGCGGTGCAACTGTATGAGAATAAAGCAGCTTCAATCACGACTACTTGTGGCTGCCACTCGCCCCATTCGTGATTCCCATTCACGATTGATGGCGATCCGTGCGCGTTCAGGGTTCGTGGTTTTGTGGTTTTGTGGTTTAGTCACGAGTGGTTCTGTGGTCTCTGGTGTTGGACTTCCAAAGATAGTCATGCTTTCTTCTGAGAGCGACTCACGACTCGTGACTCATGACTGTTGGGTAATGGCGTGGCCCGTGTGGTCACGCTTTTCTATAATGTTAGCTAATTAGGCACAACAATTTTGCGAAATTAGCAAGTCACACGAGTCGTGAGTCGTGAGTGGCGCTCAAGACTCTAACGTGTGATGTAAGATGGGCCATGACCACAGACGGTTGTCACCATTTCAAAGTTGCCAACAACCCAACCCGAAACCAATCACGAATCCGCTTTGTGCTCATTACTCCTTTGCCACCTTCGGACTCTCCTGTTTTATCAGGTCGAATAGGCTGGACGTAGTATGAGCGCTGCAGAATGTGGAATTCGTGATGGTCAAATGCGGCGCAGTGCGTCTCATCCCTACACACAGTCTGCTGAGCTGCGATCATCGCCGTTATCTGGGCAGCAATTTGGGCGCCAATCCTACTCACGACCCATAACTGCAGATTCGTGATGATGGGAAAAAAAAAGTCAAGAAAGGGTTCTTTCTGTCAGTCCTGAGTTACGAGTCGCAGTTGAAACAAAATTGCAATTCCATCCACGATCGCAAAGAATCACGAACCACAAACCGCGCAAATCACAACAATCACGAATCGTGAATCAGTCACGAGTCACAGTCACAGAGTCGTGAGTGAGCGTCGATTTGGTTTCGCGCTCCGCAAGGGTTCAACCATGAAACTCACGACTGTGAATTCAACTCCACTCAACTCGCTTGCGTGTGACATCTCGAGAGAAAGAAAAGTTGCAGCGTGAGCAGTCCACATGCTGGATGTACGTGATAAATTACCACAGTCACGAGTCCCATTCTCCGCATCTTGATCGACTCTTAGACTCACAAACTGGACGACTCCATTCGTGATTCATCCGTTCTCCAGCTTTTACCTTGCCCACCTCTTCATACTCGCCGATGCTTCATCCGTTACCATTGTGACCACCTTTTTCCTAGATCTGGTGGCAACGACTGGAGCACAAAGCTCCGCCTCTTTTCACACCCCACGCTGCGGTAACAGTCCTTGCAGCCCGGTAGCGGCACCGGCACCGCGGCTTCATTACGCCTTTTCAAGCTCGAAATTAG
This sequence comes from Mycosarcoma maydis, assembly GCF_000328475.2. NCBI lineage: Eukaryota > Fungi > Basidiomycota > Ustilaginomycetes > Ustilaginales > Mycosarcoma > Mycosarcoma maydis. The sequence continues at coordinate 1,573,896 of NC_026478.1, forward strand.
GCAACTGGCACATGATCCGCTCTCTCTTTCTAGTTGCTACCTGTTCTGCGTCATCCCTCAACCTTTGTATGGCGTCGGCCGAGTAGCCAGATCAAGCTCAAGTGACGCTTGCTTCCATCGCATCGAATTCGAAACACCTTATTCTCATACCGCGGCATCGTCATCTGTCAATCGCACACATGCTGTCCGAGCACTTTCAGCAGGACAAGGTCCCTTCTCCTTTTGCTTCGGCGGATGCTCACGTTGCAACTCAGCGCCGCCTGGACGACACTACACAGTCTGCGCCAAAAGGGCTCATGGAAGCGGTCAAGCTCAAGCCGCGCCATGCGCGCAGCCCTTCCGACTCTAGCACAAGTGAGCAGTCATCCGGCTTCGACGATGAGCAGCCCTCACAAGACGACCAAGACATCGACAACACACCGGCCACCTCCTTTGGTGGGTCTCTAGCCCCCCGCAGCGACGCCTCAATCGAGCACAAGTCAGATTGCAGTCACCTCTCCAATGCTGTGCTTCTCAAACAGCGCCTCTCTGCTGCTTCCGACGACTCAAGCAGACTCGATGAGCTTAGGCAAGAAGTCGAAGCTCTCTTCGACAAGTTCTTGCCAGACTTTCAGACCAAACAGGACGAGAAAGAAGCAGCAGACCATTCAACCGAACCCACCCTGCTTTGTCGAGACCTGCCAGCCATTCTAGCCGAGTTTGAAAGGCAAAGGGCCCATCCTTTGATCGATCCAAAAGTGTTCAGCCAACTCGAGGTCTTTGTAGCAGAGAACCCACAAGCACCCATCTCCTCCAATATGCTCGTCAACCTCATTCACGCATTGGAGTCCAGCGCACGCTCGGTCGCTTCGGATGACGTCCATCCCCACACTCCGTCTTTCTTCGATCGAGAAGTATCACACAGCACTGGAAACGACTCGACGCCGATCGCTCCTTCCGAAGACCTAGCCGATCTAAGTCAGGACGACGACTATCTCATCAGAGGCGCTGAAGATAGCCGGGACAGTGCCCGAGAGCTCAGCGCCGAAGCTGCTGTCATTCTCAATCTCAAAGAAGATCTACGCATGGAGAGAGACAAGAACGATGCTCTTCAACTCACTCTGTCAGATAAGGAGAGACGTGTCAATGCGCTCGAGCACAAACTCACCACGTCTCAAGAGCAGTACGAAGAGCTGATGCTCGAAGAACAGGCCAAACTCGAAGAATTCAACAAGCAGATCCAAGCCCTCCGTCGCGAAGACAAAGACCTACGCACTAAGCACTTTGAGCTGCAGGAGCAAAACAATGCATACGAGTCGCAATTGACCGCGCTCAACATCCAGGTCGAAGGCGCTGAAAAGACCAACATCAAGCTGCGCAGAGACCTCGAGGAAGAGTCGAGCCAGCTCATCAAGGCCAAGGCGGATCTTGACCGTCGTATGAAGGAAGCCAAAGAGCTTTCCGAATATCTTCTCGAGTGTGAGCAGGCCAAAATTGCCGCCGAACACGCTCAAAACCAGCTTCGCCAAGAGCTGGAAAAGGTCAGAGCTGAAACTACAAAGCTGCAGGGTTACAAGGACGAGGCGGAGGAGCTGCGCAGCAGTGTCGATAAACTCGAAATGGAACTCGACGAAGTGCGCCGACTCACCAGTCTGCACAGCAAAGATGCATCGTCGCAGCAACACAGCAACCCTGCCACCATGACCAGACGTCTTGGCAACGAACTTGCGCGAAGCATGGAGCTCGATGCACACAGCTCGGGAGAAGAGACCTCGGTCGAGGACAAGGACGCTGACTCAAGCAACGTCGACGACTACATCGAGACCGTCATCCAACGCCGACGAAGACGCGTAGGCAAGGCTCGCAGGTCGGTTGAGATGGCCACGCAGTCAATACAGACCGAATTCATCCAAGAGCCTCTTTTGGCGATACTGGCCGAAGAAGCGTCCACCGGATTGCCCGCCGACGTCGACACAAGCTTCGCATCAAAGCCTCTGCACACCAATCTCGGCTCTCTCTACACCGCGCTGACCGCCAGGACCGCCTCTGTCATCATCTTGCTCATTGCGATCGGTCTGACGTTTGGCTTGGCGCTCAATACCTCTCGTGACATCTATCATATAAGCCACCACACTCTCGACGCTGACGAGTTCAGAAAGCTCAATCACCTCCCTGGTGCGAGCCAGACCTACTACTACGATGGCAGATACCCAAACGCAGTGATTGGCAGTAACTTTGTAGACCAGTACGTAGGACCCGTCTTGGACGCACTGCTCTCGCTTGTCGGCCTAATCAGTCCATCTAGATCGCCATCAGGCGGCACTGTGTACTAGATTGCAACATCTCAGGCTCAGGTTGCGTGCCTGGTGCGTTGCGAACCTTTCGTATACCAAACTTTATCGATCTTCTCTGACGTTTCGAATCGCGACAGCCTCGTGGTTCTGGTTCCAATGCCTGGTCTCATCTTCCTTTTTAGCCACTATTGTATCAGCATCCCCCTTGCACGTTTACGCATATACCACAACACTCTCTGCACGCGCTCGCTTTGCCTATCACGCCAGCATCAGGGTATCGTTCTTTGTCCCGAAGAACTGGACTCCTGGAGTTGACAGCGATTGACACGTTCTCTTACTCAAAACACACGTTCTTTACACTTAATCATTCGAGCTTATGTATTACAATTTGATGATGACAGGATCTTGGATGCTGTGCATCGTTGCAGCGTGGATTCGTGATCGGGTATGTGCGGGTGGGTATCTGGATGCTGTGATGAGAAGGGGGTTAGGAGCTCCACGTCTTGTGATGACAGAGTGAGCAGCACGAGACGCGCTTGTTGCTTCTGGTGCGGATGTTCTTGTTCCTTTTCTTGGTCTCTGTAGAGGGGTTGCTGAGCATGCGCTGGTTCAAGCCGGGCACGAGCGGAAGAGCACATCTTGCACATCTTGGGTTGTGCTTATGATAAAAGTCCGGTACGATCCTGCGTCCACTGTCGTGTTTCACTCTTGCTTCTGCTTCAGGCTCGACATCTTCAGCCCACAGACTGCGCCTGTACTGTACTGCTTGCACCCTCTGCGTTGACCACATGGCGTCCGGTCCCTGCGCCTGTAAACGTGCAAGGTGGATGAATCGGCGCGAATGCGCACACGCTAGATTCGGGAGCGTAATGCAGCCGATTCGGGCAAGTTGTTCTTGATGCAATGCTTGGAGCGTATTAGCCTGTGAGATGTTCGTGGACGTTGTGCTGGATGAACGTATGGCAGCTTTGGGTGAGGATACTCGAGAGCCGGAGGATGAAGACGAGGATGAGGCTGCTACGGCACTTTTGAACTGTTTCGATTCGATTTGAGGAAGCGGCTGGCGTTAGTGTCTCATTCTATCGCATCGGATTCTGAAACGAGATGAGAGCTCACTTTAGATAGTTTGTGTTGGGACGACATCTTGACCCGAGATTGACCGAATGGCAGATGGAGGCGGCTATCAAGGCTAGTGACAGGCATCTGAGTATGGTGAGCAAGTGTCAACGAATTTTTCGACATGTCGTCGGGAGTCGGGCCAAAAACTATTCGTGATTCTCTCCACATTTCGGAAATTCGCACGAGAAGCTAGTTCACTTTGGCACCACGTCTGCGTGAGCTGGAGTCTGCACGCTGTGTCACAGGCAGCTCACAGACCAACACCCTACCGTCTTGCGCAAATCTCTCTCCCGCAGTCCACCACACACACGTCAGGTTGCTCGATCATCTCGTGCAGGCACAAATGCAGATAGCGCCGAGCTAGTATCCCTGCACCACTGCTCGACAAGAACGAGTGCTCACTACGCCTTACATGCCACTTTCTACCCAACGTGCCTGATCAAAGGCACTAAACTGTTCAACCAGCGTCAGGCGGAAGGTTTTCTTTACTACGTCGATCTGCGCGTACAGCTGATCCTCAAACGTTTTGACAAAGATGCCACCGAACACTTTCATCTCCTGGGCCACTCGGCCTAGGATCTACGCCTACAGCATCATCTCGACGCTCGCCGCCATCTCGACGGTCGCAATCGCCTTCACTGAGCGGAGCAATTTCTATGCAGCCGTCGTGTTCCTCGGTCGATCCAACGGTTGCCTTCTCGTACTGCTCAACTTTCTCTTTGTCGTAGCTCTCATCTCGGGCCGCATTCTTCAATTGATCTACTTTGGCCCATTGCGGCGCAGTGAGGTCGAACTGGTCTGCGAGCGGTCATGGTACAGCCTGGTTGGCACGCTTCTCGCCGTTTCCATCTTTCGAGACGACTTCAGCGTCTCGTTCGTCATCCTCTTCGGCCTGCTTCTCTTCCTCAAGATATTCCACTGGCTTTCAGCAGAACGTGTAGCTTCGATTATGCAAAGTCCCTCGGTCCCGCGCATCTTCCACGCACGCATGGTATCGATCCTCATCACACTCCTGCTGGCAGATCTGCTTCTCGTCGGCTTTTCGTTGCAAATGCTGATCGTCAAGAAAATCAAGATCGGCATGATGGTGCTCTTCACCTCGGAATTCATCATTTTGACCGCTCTGCTGTGCAACACAATCGCGCAGTACATCCTCAACTGCATCGACATGGCGAGCGAGGAACCGTGGGAAGCCAAATCGCTCTATGTGCTGTATGTCGACCTAGCACACGATGTGGTGAGGCTCTGCACGCATGCATACTTTTTCGTCTTATTGACGCGGATGTACGGCATTCCCTTGTCGCTGATCCATGATCTATACAGTACGGGCAGGAGCTGTACGATCAAGGTCACGGCGTTGATCAGGTACAGGCAGGCAGTCAAGAAGATGGAGACCAAATACCCGAATGCCAGCGCAGCGGATTTGAGGGCTACCGATGGAACTTGCATCATTTGCAGAGAGGATATGGTGGCAATAGGAGATGACGCAGATTCCAGTGCCGTAGGTGATGGTAGTGCGACTCCATCGACGCCGCCAGCTACTGCAGCAGGAACGACGCCAACAGTGACCAATGTTACACCCAAGAAGCTAGCCTGTGGTCACATCTTCCACTTTCGCTGTCTTCGTTCGTGGCTAGAGCGTCAACAGAGCTGTCCTACGTGTCGAAGGATGATCTTGGACGACCAAACTGAGCCACCTGCGCCTCCACAACAGCAACAGCAAGCACCGCCCACACAGCCAGCACCACAGCATCCACAGCATCCACAGCATGCGGCAGTAGCAGCAGATGGTTCTGGAAACAACAATGCAGCATCGCAACCTGCTAGCGGATTAGAGCGCGATGTGAGCTCACCAGAAGAGCAAGCGTTCGACACCAGATTGCAAGGGTTCTTGCACCGACTCCAGTCGGACTTGCGCAAGGTGCGCAAAGAGGGCAACGGGTCAGCGCGACAGTCGAGCTCGAGCAGACAGCGCAGGACGACGAGTCGAAGCGGCTACGCTGCGCCACGTGTGTTTGCTGGTGGATCGACTGGGTTCGGGTTCGGAGCGAACGACAGTAGTGGTTATGCTGGAGGCAATGCTTCTTTGGGTTGTGAGGTAATGGGCGAGATGGGCGGAGGACTGTGGATGCCGCCGCCGCCATCGACGTTGTATGGGAGCAGCCGGAGGGGCGGTTCGGAGAGAAATGGCGAGCACACAACAGCGCCGCTCGGGGACGTTCAACGTAAAGGCAAAGGGAAGGAACGAGCTGAGCCAGTGCGCACCGAGCAGGACACAGAGCAGGATGCGGATGCACAAGATACGGACGACGCCACAGTCGAGCCGATCGATCCGCGCCAAGCTATCCGCCAAGCGACGCTCAGACGGTATGGCGCCACGGCACCGCGCACTGGCTCTATACAAGCCAGCGCCTCTACGTCGCATACCGGCATTGGCAGTGCTGACAAAGGCGGCAGTGACCAAGCTGCGATATCGTTGATTCCGCTATTCGATCCAGACGCAATCCCCGAGTTTCACTCTACGCATGCCGTCAGCTTGCCACACGCGCTTGCCGCGCCACGCCCCTGGCTGCCAACCAACACCCCGCCACAACGCACCAGTCTCGACCCGGTCGCACTCGAGTCGCAAATCTCGCATCTCTCCACCCTCCAATCGCGCATCGACGCACTCATCCTCGACCTCACACACCTCCTCGACTCCCTCTCCACCTCGAACACCCACCTCCACACCGACGCCTACCAACCTGCCCCACACCAACCTCACCCACCAGACTCGTCACACTCTTAACTCTCTCCCACCTCACTGCAGCATTGGTTCGAGAACGTCTCCTGTCTCCTTCACACAGCACGCGCGACGCACGCACCAAGCCATCCATGAAGAAAGTAGAAATACAGATATATATATATATATAAAGAAACCCCCCTCCCCAGGAGCCATGGCTTAAAATTTGTCAACGTCCATCGGCGTCGCTGTAGCAGAGGTCGCGACGAGAGCGTGCTTATCTGGCGCGATGTGCACCGAGCTGCTAATGGAGTTGTCGAGCTTATCCGTATGTAGCGTGTGGAGCGTGTCCGGAGCAGCGTCTGGAGGCGGTCGAGTTGAAGTGTGAGAGTTCGCAGACGAAAGCGCGACGTCCGGCGAGAGCGTGCGAGGCGAGAGCCGAGACTGTGCGCCTTTCGCCCTCTGAGCCGCGAGTTTAACCAGACTGCCCTTGTATTGGATCTGACCAGCAGCCATTTCGGGAGGTTTGCGTGCACGCGCTGATGTGCGCCGGTGTTGAGACTCGGGCGCGTCCAGGTTCGAGCATACGTCGTGAGCCGCCACATTGACCGTTGACTTTTGATCGACTGCTGCCGCAGGCGCAGCAAGTACGGCGTGCGCATCAACAGTTGTCGTTGACGCCGCCTTGTCGCTAACTGTCGCGTCGGTCGCCAAGTCATTCACCAGAGTGGGTGCTTGAACCGCAATCCTCGACGTCGCCTCCGTGTCTGGCGTTGCAACGCTCGACAAACTCGCCGTCACCGCCTCCGCTTTCACCGGCTCAAGCGGCTGAGCCAATACCGTTTGCGCAAGCGCAGCAGCCGCCTGCACCTGACTCGGCTCGCGGCCTGCACCAGCTTGGTCAACGCTGCGCTCGAGCGCTGATGCGTCTGAGCGGTTTGGGGATGGCTGCAGCTGGTTAGCAAGTGCGAGTGGTCCCGGTCTCATCTGAGGCGAGCCGGTCGTACGATGCAGCTGAGGTTTGACATCCTCGGCAGATCGCTGCGCTGACACGCTTACAGGACTTCCGTTAACACTGGCAGGGGGACGTCCCAGAGGGCTTCCATTCGGGCCCAGCGCACGGCTCATTGAAGACTTGCCGCTGCCCCAGCGAAGGTTCTTGCGCATCGGCTGCCCAGGCGTACCACGTGGAGGTCCAGCGAGTGGTGAGTTGGAACGCGCCGCTGCTGCCGCGAGGTCGGGCCGGATCAAACCAGGTGGTCGAAAGAGCGGTGCAGATGGCAAGAGCGGTCCTTTCAACTCCAACACGCCTCCAACATCGACAGCTCCATTCGACTGCGACGCTTTGCTGATTGCTGAAAACATGTAGGGCCTGACAGGCGCATCGCCACTTTGTGGATGGTCGTCGTCAACATCGCTGTTCTCCCGGCTCGTCTCCAATGATCCATCGTCCGACGCGGCCAAAGAGCGAGATCGCACGCTTTGGTCCCTACCGCTGCCTTCGTCATCTCCATTGCCGGTGTTAGGTCTGATTGCGCCACGTGGCTTCTTCACTTCGGGCGTGCGGCTTCGACTCGACTCGGACGCATTTCTCGATCGCTTTGACGGAACCGTCGGGACAAGCACCGTTTGGGGCTCTCTCTGCGCCTGACGTCGGTTCCTCGTACCTCCTACCCCTGCTGACCAGAAAAGAGCTAGATTGGACTCGGACGTACGCTCAACCCCCGAGGTGGCCAAACCGGGCAGGTTGCCCGCCGAGGCTTTTGGTGGCAGCGCTGACGCTGATGCAGCTAGTTTGGCGGGTTGGGCTGGTGAGACCGCGCTGGTAGTGAAGGAGGGCGTAAGTCGATCTGGCGATGGTCGCATCTCTGATTTGGCTCGTATCTGCACAAACGAAGCGTCGTTCATGCTCGACGTTTTGCGGTGCTTGTAAGCTGCTGCCGCGGGATTTGAGCGAGGAGCAGTTGGGGGATGCGGTGATGCGTCTTCGGCGTCAGACGCAGATTCCGCGACGAGCCGTCGCTTGAGCTTCGGAACGCCTTGCTCATCGGTGCTCGCCTCACGGAAGCTTGAGCGACGCTCTGTGGGCTTGTGGGTAACATCTTGAGAAGAGCGCCGGGCGGCCAGCAAGGTCGGACCGGGATTGACAGGCGCTTTTCTGCGTGCACGGCGGTCACCCTCGGCGGCTCCCCAGTACTGAGCCAAGACGTCGGTCTTTGCGTTTTTGCCGAGCATCTTGGGACCGGGTGGTCCGGGACTGGAACTGGACGACGACGAACGATCCGTGTTCACAGGCTGCGATCGACCGGCAGCAGAGACGGGTCGAGGTCCGTGGTCTTCGTCTTCTTCCTCCTCTTCTGGCTTTTGAGTATCACCCTGTTCGGATTCGGGCTCCGGTGTGAGATCCGAACCGTCAGAATCAAGGTTGTAGGTGCTTTCCGACTTGGGTGCCGCTTTAGCGGGTGGAGTAGCGAGGGTCTGAGCGATCGCCGCTTCGTCTTGCCGCTCTTGTTTTCTGCTCTTTGCTTCGTTAGCTTTGGCAGGACGAACAGGAGGCTTTCCAGAACTTGCAGGCGCTGATGTGGTTGTGGCTGTGACTTTGACAACCTTGGCGGTTGCAGTGGCAATTGTAGATTTTGCGGGCGGCGTCTTGGCGCTTGCGCCAGAGGTGGTAGTATCAGCGACAGATTTACTGGACCGCGATCTCTTCTGGACTTTCGGTGTGGCGTTAGTCTTGAGCTCTGTTGGGGTCAAGGAGCGCTCTTTGCCGTTTCGCGCAGGCGTAATGGTGCTGGCGAGATGGTCGGAGATCATCTCCGAGCTAGTCTTTCGCTTGACACCAGCTTTCCTCTGCAGGGAGCCCTCGGTGGGAACGCGACCTGGCCAGTCGGCTTTGAAGATCTTGTAGTGACGCTCGCAGCGTGAGCACTCGTCTGGAGTCCACCACTTCTCTGGGGCCCAGAATGTGGCACCGCACGTGAGACACCGGCACTTGGGACCGGCTCCTTCTGCCCATGGATCCGAACGGTCGTCCGAAGGACCATGCTCTGCTAATTTGAGATCTGCGAGGTAATCGCGTCTGGACTTTTTGTCCTTGGCAGCATCGTCGCCGAGAGCTGTGTTGAGGGAGGGTGTCAAGGATGGTGTTGGAGACGGCGATGGAAGAGCTGATGATGCACCGGCTTGCCGACTTGAACGGCGTGATTGGCGCCGACCGTTGGACTCGGCTGGTGTGCCTGTGGATGCAGCTTCCTCTATCTTGACCTCGACACGGTCGGAAAGCTCGCTGGGCTCGATGGGTGGAGGCACTGATGGATCCGAAAAGGCGCCTGTGCCGCGGGACTCGCAAGTTGCGCACATGCATTCTGCGTTGCCCCATTCAAAGTAGTTTTCGCCGTAAAAAGTGGTGATTTCCTCGTTACGGTGGATGGGCCGGATGACTTTGAAGACCATGGTTGCGCCCATGCGGTAGAATTCGGTGTTTGGATTGCAATCGTGATTGACGAATCTGGCTGGGCCGAGCAGCAGCTGGCTGCAGCCCTTTCTGGCGGATCTGATGACAGAGAAGTCGCGTCCTGGGCCAAGTACGCCTTTGTACTCGGAGTCTTTGCGTTTCTCGCGCGAGGCGGTGGCTTCCTCGCGTAGCGCGTCATCTTCGCTCTTTGTGAGGTCTTTTAAGCCACCCTTGCAAAAGTGGATGAGCTCGCCGGGTTTGAAGGTACGCATGGCGAGGACGCAAAGATCTGCCTTTTCGGAAGCGGCTGGTGCAGCGCCGATGCTAGTGGCGGCACGATCGAGCGACGACCTGGCTTTTGTGCGAGCCTTGCCTCTGTCTTCGAGGGCGTCCTTAGCGGGAGAAGAGGGCGTGTCTTCAAGCTTGACTGCGGAAGTGGAAGCCTCTGCGTCTGCGCCAGGCGGTGTGCCGGCCTTTTCCATCATGACACGTTTATAGCGTGTGGTGAGAGCGAATTCGACGCCACTCTCTGGGAGGTAGCTTTCAAGATAACGTCGTGCGTGAGCGTGGAAGCTGGAGATCTGACGCTGGGTTTTATTACTGAGATATTTGTGGATGATGCCGAGTTTGGTGAGATCCTCGATGGCGGCTGTGATGTCGCGCTCGACAACGACACGCTTCCTGACGATGAGACTGACGGCATTGCGATCGAAGCGATGACCTCTGTAGTGTGGATTCATCTTGTGTGTGGAGATGGCAGGCTCGAATTCGAGGTTGTCGAGCAAGATATCGGAGAGGATATCATCGTCTGCGGAGAGGTCCTCCATGATTGCGAGCGCAGCGGCAGCCACACGGCGCCAGGCTGTCACACGTGCTCGACGAGTGTAGGTGGTGTTGCTTCAGCCGAGGCAGCCTAGGTAGCCTGACGAGACGATGGAGTGACAGAGGAAGGGTAGAAGAGGCGGTCGGGAACGACGTGGTAATGAAAAGGCATGAAGAGCGTGAGGCGACGTGTGAGGCGAGAAAAGGTTGGTGGTGACACGAGGAGCGAGTCGGATTGGGTCGCAGAGTTGGCTCGGATCAATGTCGAGCGACACAATGACATGGAAGCCCGAGCGGCGCCGCGGTTGTATTTTGAGAAGCGTATCCGCAACACTGTCCCTGTGAGACTTGCACTACGTGCCGCAAAATTGATTCGGGAGCAGCCAATGGTAGCCGCGTCACCGCAGTAATGACAACTGACGACGGTCGAGGTCAGTCAGCGCACCATCGAGCTGTGTGCCACCGAAAGCAAGTGGTCAAGGTGGAGACCTGCCAGGAAGATCGAGAGCGTGGACCGGTTGCGTCGAATGTGCGCACAGGTGACCAAAACACCAGATAGGATGGGCACGATGAACGTAAGGAGCCAAATCCAAAGCAGACACAGGGGGACAAGATCGTCGATGGTGCAAAGATGCAAAGTGGCGTCGAGAGACGGGTACGTCGTGGATGGGAACCAGGCCTTTTTGCTTGAAGGGTGTTGTGGGACAAGCCCGATGGGTCGACGATGGATCGTGAATCGCAGCTTGACAGAATGCAAAGGGGGAAGGAGTGAGAAGGCTGTTGCAAGTATCAGACTGCGTTTATAAAGGAACCTGGCTTCGGACGCTGCTGCTGGAATTCAGAATTCACGATTCACGATTGGAATTGCAACACTGGTTCGTGACTATATTGAATGGAACTCGAACTCAAACTGGATTTGGAATTGGAATTGATTTGGGACTTGCCAATCGAAGGGGGTGTAGCTGCAGCCGAGCGGCGGAGGCGCAACGAGCGAATGAGAGCAGAGCGACACGATCCGCACGCTCGTGGCTGAGCTGCTGATTCGTAATTTGCTTTCAGAGCTCTGCCATCTCTGCCGCGCTAGCGAAACTCAAGCCTGGAGGACGCGACTGTGGGTGGGATCCGAGTGAGACCTTGCGACCTTGGCTGCAGAGCGGAGTTGCGTCGAGATTCGTGTCCAAGTTGAGATTTTGCGTGAATCACGACAGTACAGTCACGAGCCATGAGTGCTGTATTATTGTACTTGTGACTAGTTATACTGTACTCGGTACTGGTACTGTACTGTACTGATGACTCTCGAAACAAAATCGTGAATGATGGTACGAAATTGTTGGATTATCGCCCATTTATTAATATTTCTTTCGGCAGAGACGTGAGACGCACGACGGAGACGATCATCTCTGGTCAGCAACCTCGCAGGCCAACCCGAACGCGACGAAATTCGTGGTGGCATCCCACAGTCACGATTAGTAGCCGCCAAGCTGGCCACGCTCCCCTTTCAACGTGGACACTGTGATGCACCCTGCTTTTCGGCAGCTCTTTTCACGCCGCACGTCTCACAGAACTGTAACAAAAGGCGGATACAAAACGATAGCCAGTAGGACCCGACTGCAGCGGCCACCTAGCATTCTGCATGAGTGGTGAGATGCTGCTGCGAAAAGCACGAAAGCTGGCGAAGGGGCTCAGAGCGGGCAACTAACTCTCTTTGCGGTCGAATCATGAATGATGGACCTGCGTGCTGATCAAAGCCAAGAGGGTGAAGAACGAAACACGAATCACGAATGCTTTGCGTGTTCCATATCGATTGGATTCCCTTCGAAAATCCAGATCGTAGGCCATGTCAACTACACCTCGCGGCTTGAACGGGCCAAGGTGTCGAGCCTCGAGGCGTGACCGATCCAGTCGATTTAGTAGTAGTGCTACGCGTGTAAGCGATGCACGTAACGCTATGCAGGTGTGCGTCACGTTGGATCCACGAACGAGTCAGTGTTTCAACGTGCTGCGCTGCCCCCAGTCTCGCTGCTGGCATTTGCCTTTCCACATTGGTTTTATCGTCGATGCAGACTTGGCGTGCCGATTTAATACGACACCCTGTTCTGTTGAAAGAGATGATTGATGCCACTTAGCCACCCTGGTTCATGATCGGCGATGTTCTCATCTGCACGAAACCAGACACGAGCGTTGGCCAGTAAATGCTGTGGTCCGTGCTCGGCGCAGCATGTCAAGACCCTGAAAGACGAAATCCTTAATAAGTTAACGTAACTTAGTTAAGCGATCCTTGTTCGTGAATCCATGCGCGCAGCACTACGATTTGAATTCCATGAACTCACGAATCCGAGAATGATGAAAGAAAATCAGGATGAAATCCAAAAGCTGGGTCGAAAAAGGTTCAAGGATTCACCGACTAACTTACACCTCGAAACGAGACGATTTCCAGCGTTTAGAGCGTGTTCTGACCGCTTTGTCCTTAGACTCCAGTCTAGCGTTTCCAATTCGTGATTCGGTGGGAACCAATACTTTTGCGCCGGGACGAAGCCGAGTCAATTGGTGGGCTGTGGTCGACTGTCGAAGTGATGCAGCAAGCAGCAGCAGCCTGCTGCTGCTGTGTGGGGTAAAAGATAGTTTGCAACCGAATCTCACAAGCACCAAGCGCCACCACGCACCACACACCACGCAACCACGCAACCACGCAACCACGCAGACTTACGACTCGTGACTTTTGACTTCGGACTTTGACCTTTTAGGTTTCGACGGATTTTTGTACCTTGCCGCCTCTCCACAACCACACACACCTTTCGGACCAACCGACTGTCAATCGCTTCGCCCACGCCACGACCACACTAAAGGGATATAATTGAGTAGGACCCTTTTGGGCAGCATCGCCGCTCTCTGTTCAAGCACTCACCATTCGTAGATACGTTCTATTTCCGCTTGTCTTTGGTGCACTCAGGATTCTCACCCAGCAAGTTCTAACATCGTTGACATCGAGCATTGCTCCTATCCTCCCACGTCGCAACGCAATCTCATCGGCAAGCACTTTTGCCAACCAGTTTTTCGGATCTCTGCGTTGCTTTTCGAGCACCTGTCTGGGTTGTAACCGAGCAGCTCTCGTGGAGACATTTCAATCTCGCTTAGTCGCCCTCGGAACATGCTGCTGGACAAGAGGTTGACTCACACCTCCCCTGCTCTACATATCTGGTCGAGCTACACACCAGCTTACTTGATCAAGATATCTGCATGAACGGTCTACTTCTACCCACCGGCTCCAAGCAGCCCTTGCGCGGCGATACCTCCCTCCATGCTACTCCACATTCGCCCGTCAAAGTCGAAAGCCCCATCCTGACGAGCCATGTCAAGACCGAGATCCACTCACCAACAGCTTCAGCGCCAGTTCCACATGACTTTTGTAGTATCACAGCTAGCTTGCGCCCGTCTCTCACGTCACCTTTATTGCAAACAAGCGCATTCATTACCACCAGCGCAGCACAAGATGGACTTGGCAGTTTCTCGTCCACTTCAAGTGGAACAGCTGCTGCTGCTGCTGCTGCACTAGCATTCATCCCAAGGACGTCGCGCAACTCGGCTGCCGTGCAGAAGCCCATCCATCTCTGCTCGGAATTCGAGCTCGAGCAGCGGCTCGATCGCAACGAGCGCATTCTCTCGACGCTCCAAGCCACGCAGAGTCCAACTAAAGACCGACTTCGCTCCGAGACCGAAGCCATCCGCGATGCAATTCTTTCCCACCGTGCCATGCGTGACGTCAATGACGGCATCTCGTCAGTACAGCTAAACAATCCCACCAAACAGGCCGAGCTCGAATCAGCCCTGCTTGGCCTATCGGTCAAAGATGCATCCCAGCTCGGAACTAGCCCGCCATCCGAAGCTTTTGGCTGGTCGCGCGACACGGTCGCCGTCAAGAAGAAGCTCGCACAGTCATCCGGCGCCTATCATCCTGGTCGCAAAGTGCAAACCATGGGATATGAGCAGTCGCTGGCCATCCAGTCTGCAGCTCTGCTTGCTGAGCGCGAGCGTGAAAGACTGAAGAGCGTACCGCCGCCACGCGAAAGGCCTTCGTTGGGTGTGCCTAGTGGCGCAGCGCATAGACTTGGCCGCAAATCCGTCTCGTCGTGTTCGCGTTCGATGCGCAAGAGTTCGGCCTCTCACTCGATATCACCACCCAGCGCTTTGCGTGCAGGTGGTCCCTTTGCGCGCCACCTGGATCAAGCGCCTGAATACGATGCGGCTCTAGACGGTTGTGACAGCGACCAAGACGACGCTGGTCTGTTTGGAATGCCTGAAGATGAGGAGGATGGCGACGAGCAACATCCAGGACCACGTCATGAGGACGATAATTTCAGCTTTGGATGTCTTGATCAAGATGATCCTTAGCCTACCTTCCACCTCTTGTCCAGCTATCAAATCTTAAGCAGACAGCTTTCTCTGTCGGGCCTCTAGATCAACACCGCGTTTGCCGTCACTGCTTACTAGCCGCCCGTGCATCTCGGCTTTGTCCTCGCCACAATCTCGCATAGCATGTCCGCCTCTTTGCAAGTGCATCTCAAACTCATGCGTCTACTGTACATTTCATTTTACCCGTTGCTCCTCGTGCATCTCACCAAATCGAGTGATCTTCTGCAGACGGCAAGCGCCTTGTCCTGTGATGCTGAATGGTGACTAAATTTGATTCTGATCTAGAAGTGATGCTCGAAAAGCGATGAGAGTGGGATTACATGGCTTGGCACAGGGCTTAGTAAGGACGAGCGGCAGCCTGGCAAGCTTTGAGCTGCTCGAGGTAGTACGAGCAAGAGTTCATGTCGTTTGCTGTTCGAGTAGAAAAGAGGAAAGATGGAGGAAGTTTTGTCAGTATTCCAAGTCCTGTGCTGATTCGAGAGGTGAAGGAGTGTGTGAAGGGGGGGGGGGGGGGGG